>NW_025408558.1:2665000-2950914 GCF_019321695.1 Diaporthe batatas | reverse complement strand
TTATATATAAAATAAAAATAATTAATAGTTTATATTAAATTTTAATAGTTTATATTATATACTAAACCCTTTTCTTTTACTTAGTAGTTATCTTTTATTTATATTATATCCCTTTTTTAATATGCAAATAGCTAATAGGGTTATTATAATCTAAAAATACTAGGAAAAAATAATAAATTAATAAGGCTAGACTAGCTTAATAGTAATAATTATTCCTATTACTATAAGTGCTTTAGCTAAAATTTATATTCTTCTTTATTTTAAAAAAGAAGTATTATTAAGGGAAAGGCTCTTTAATTAAAGCGTTATAAAAGCTTTAGCATACTATCTTTTCCTTTAATATATAACTTAATTTCACGTAAAATAGTAGCCTAACCCTTATATATTTAATATTTTTTTACCAATTTATTAACATTCTTATTAATATACTCCTATATAAAATAATAGCGCTATATAATCCTTTAACTAAAACCAATTAGTATTTACTAGCTAACTTAAAATTATTAAAATTAATAAAAGGATTAAAAGTTTTAATAATAAAAGACAACTATAATATTTAGCTTTAAATATAAGGTTTAATATAAACTACTAATTATTTTAATATAAAGTCTACTTATAATATAATTATTATTAAATAGGTTTGTTAAAGGCGCATTAGGACATTAATAATATTAATGTGGCCCAAGGCCATGGATTTACACATAGGCCTGCTAACTAAGCGAACTACTTAAGTAATAAAATTACTTATAGGTTTGCTCTTACTTTGAGGAACCTACTATTAGCGCAGTAAGTGCTAAAACCCTTATACGGCTAAAACCCCCATATATTTAAAAAGAATAAAATAATATACTTAAATTAATCTAACTTATTTAAATAAAAATAGTATAATAAAAAAAATAGTTTTATAAACCTTATTTTTTAAAAAATTTAAATAAAATAAATAAAAAATTCTAGGGTTAGGGTTTAACTAAATTTTATTACTTTTTTATATTTATATTATTATAAATATTAACTTTAATTAATTTTATATAAATATAAAAAATATATTATTATAATTTTATAAAATAAAAATATTTATAAAATAATAAAAATTTAAAATTATAATTTTATAATAAACTTTAAAAGAAATATATTATATTATTTTTATATATTATTTTTATTTATTATTTAATATTAAATTAAAATAATTAATGTTATATTAATATAAAAGATATTTTATTATAATATTTATAATATAATAAGTATTTATAAAATAATTAATAAAAATTAAAGTTAAAATTTTATAGTAAATTTTAAAATAATATTATATTATTTTTATATATTTTTTTATTTATTATTTAATAAAATAAAATAAATACTTTTAAAAATTAAAATAATTTAAAAATAAATTTTATTTAAATTTAATTTTATTATATAATTTATAATATAACTTTAATAAATAAATATATTAATTTTAAATATATTTATTAATTAATTTAATTTTAAAATTAATTTATTATATTTTTATAATTTTAATTAATAAAATAAATATAAAATAATTAATATAAATATAAAAGTAATATTATATATATAAAATATACTATATATATAAAATATATTATATATATATAAATATATTATATATATATAATTAAATTTATAAAATAATTTATAAAATAAAGTTTTATTATATTTATTTAATAAATACTATTAATTTTAATATATAATAAATAAATAATTTATTTAATAAATAAATTAATTAATTAATAAATAAAAGTTTATTAATTTAAAATTAATTTTAATTTTAAATTAAAATAATAAAATAAAAATATTTATTTAAATTATTAAATAAAATTAATAATAAAATTAATAAATAAAATTATTATTTTTATTTATTTTTTTTATTTTATATACTTTATAAGTTATAAAACTTTAACCTTAGAATTTATTTTTTATTTTATAAAAACTTTTATTTTATAAGAATTATAATAATATATTTTTTATATTTATATAAAATTAATTAAAGTTAATATTTATAATAATATAAATATAAAGAAGTAATAAAATTTAGTTAAACCCTAACCCTAAAATTTTTTATTTATTTTATTTAAATTTTTTAAAAAATAAAGTTTATAAAACTATTTTTTTAATATTATATTACTTTTATTTAAGTAAGTTAGACTAATTTAAATATAGTGTTTTATTTTTTTTAAGTGTGTAGGGGTTTTAGCTGTGTGGGGGTTTTAGTACCCCTTATGCTAGGAGGCGTAGGGGGCAATTAAAGGTTTAACCTTTAAGTAGACGCGCAAATAAAATAAAGGCCTAAAAACCCGCCCCCCCCCTTTAGCTATAAGAACCTTTACTAGTATTATAAAATGGTTATAAATTAATAAGGATAAATAAGTTAAAAACTAATTTTAATTCTTATTTTAATAATATACCTTAATAATCCTAAATATTATATACTTTATTTTATATATTATTATATATTTTATTAACTACCTTTTAAATAGCTTATTTTATATTTAACTAGTTAAGCTATTAATTAATTAAATGTTATATTAGCTTTCCTTTAAGTATTAAATATATATATATAGTTTTACTTTATATTTGCTAAAGCTTAAACTTTTAATTATAACTTTAATTAAAGATTATAGTATAGCTATAATAATGCAATTAAAATAAGGAATAAATATTATATAAATAGATAATAAATATTATAAAATGTAATATAATACTTTTAGTATTTTTAAGGAAATAAATAAAGTAAATAAGTAAATTATAAGGTGGAAAGAGTAAAAGTGCAAAAAAGGAGGATGAAATAATTAGTATAGAGGTAGGGGAGTAGGTAGATATAATAAGATAAAATAAGAAATATAAGTAGTAGGTTAAAGTAAGGGTATAGGTAGGGTAATAATATAGTTAAATGCTAGTTTTAAAGATGCTAACTTATTTTAAATGTTTAAATGCCTTTAGCTAGGCTTATAGCCTAGGAGTTATAAATATTTATATAATATGTAAGTATAAACTCCCTATTTAGAATAGTAGGGAGTTTATGCTAAAAGATGCAAGCTTAAAGGAGATTTATATATTAAAAATAAATGTTAGCTGCTATTAGCTATTATATATAGCAATTATTTTATAAATATAATTAATTATTGGCTATTTTATTTTTAAGTATTTTAAATTTTATTATTTAGCTTTTATAGGTGGGCCTATAATATTAACTTAATTTATTTCTTAAATTATTAAATTGGGTATTATTTAAAAGCTTAGGTAACCTAAACCTTTTCTTGCTAGTATAAGCATGTTAGCATGCTATATATAGCGGTAATTGTATTAATAATATTGTTATTATTTTATTAGAAGGTTAAAGTAAATATATTATATATAACTTGTTTATATATTTAGGTGTTTGTAAAGTTTTTTTTATTATATTAAAGAAAAAGTTAAAAGTTGCTTCTTTAGCTAGGTTATAGGCCAAGGAATAGTTATAGGGTATTAATAAATATAAGAAGTTTTAAGCAAATAATGGAACTAACCTATTAGTAATAAAGAGAGAAGTTAAGTATAATTATAATTAGGTTTTTTAGTAGCTTATTTAAGTTATTTATTTTTAGTATTAAAGTAGTTAATACTAGTTTTTTAAATATTACTTTATTATAGTCTTTTTTTTATATATAGATTTAGTTATAAAGTTATAAGTACTTTTAAAAGGTATATTTTAGGTAAATAGGAATAGTAAATTCTTTTATTTCTTTTTTTTAATGTTCTATTATTTAAATTATAATTTTAATTTTTGCATTTAGTTATAGCTAATAGTATAAATATTAAAATGCAGCTTATATAATTTTATTTAAGCGCTCTTATTAGTATATTTAATATTTATTTAACCTAAAGATTAATTTGCCTATATAATATATTAATAAAGGTTATTAAAAGTTTTAAATATTAAAGAATTCTTTTAATGCTTATAAGTAGCATGTAAAATCCTTTATATAAAATTTATAGTTTTTGTACTATTAGGTATAATACTTTTATATATATTGCTAATATCTATTTTTAAGTTGCCTATATAATTATTTTATAATATTTAATAGCCTTTAAAAGCTAATTTATATTAATTAAGCTATTATTTAGCTTATATATTATAATAACTTTATAATACTTTAATTTTATATAAGCTATACCTAAGGCCTATATTAATATAGCTTATAATAATATTAGTTTAAGTTCCTAATTATTAAAAAGCTAGTTTTAGCTATTATTATAATATAATGGGCTTAGTATATTTAACTATTTAATATATTTAGGAGGGTTTTAGCTATTATTATCTTATAATAAGCTTAATATATTTAACTATTAGGTATACCTAGAAGGGGTTGGAGTATATTTAGTTAGGCTTTTAAATATGTTAATAAAATGCAACTTAACTTATAAAAATAAATTTTTAAGGCTTTTCCTAGCTAATAGGCGTTAATTTGCATTAAAGTGAAACAAATATTTAATAAAAAAGTAAAACTAAGCAGGTATAATGCTATTTTTCAACTTTTAAATAAGCTAATAAGGCTAGTTTTTATGTTTTTTAAAGTATTTAAGTAGGCCGCCACCTAATTTTAAGGTAATTATACTAATAGATTATATATTAGCCTTATTAATATAAGGCCTAGCATAAATTTTAAGGGCTATATAAAAAGGAGTGCTATAATATGTTTTTAGTATATTAAAGCTATATATATTAAGTTTTTAAGCTAGATTAAAATTTATAATTTTAATATATATTAGTTCTATTAGTTTATAATTAATAATTATATTAGTAGGTTTAAAATTGTAATGTATAACATTTTTAAAATATAAGTAATATATGTTAAATAGTAATTTACTTAAAAAATCCCTTATTTTATTTATAAAAAATAATTTTTTAATATAATTCTTTAAGGTTATTATACTTAATAAGTTTTATAACTAATATAAAACCTCTTTTTAAAATAATATAATTAATAAATTATATAATATTAGGCTATATATAAGTTAGCTAATAAAAAAGAAGGTATAACTATATTAACCTTAAAATATATATAATTAAGTTTTTATAAAACTGCTACTTTATTTATATAATCTAATTGTTGCTTATTAAATACTTTAATTATAATAATAGCCCCAATTTATAAATATATAGCCTTATAAATAATATTAAATTTGCCACGGCCAATTTTATAATGTAGCCTATATAAGTTCCCTTATAAACATATATTGAATTTTAAAATAAAATTTAAGCCTAATTAATTAATATTAAATATAGCTAGCTAAAATACTAGACGCAATTATTAAAAATAAAGGTTATAGAAGGTTATATAATCCTTATAGCTAAAAAATTAAACCTTAATATTAAAATTAAGGAAAAAGATTATTACTTTATTATTTAAGTAAAAAGCTTACTTCCTTTAAAACCTAATTGGTTAATAAATGCGCAACTAAATATTAATATTACAAGTTAAAAGGTTCTTTAATATAGTAATAATACTATTATTTTCTAGCTTTATAACAAAAATCCTTCTACTAATTTTTAAGTATAAATACATATAAATATTATAAATATCCGGGTTGCTATTAAATATAAAGCTAGTCTAATCTTTAATATTATTAATAATAAAATATAGAAATGTTTTAGTTATTACTTTAAGGATAAAAGTAAATAATCTGTCCTCTATAAGTATGGAAAAATAACTAGTTTATTAGTTTTAAAAAAAATAAAGCTTTTTATAAACTTAAAAACGGGCATTATAAAGAAGTAAATAAAAGGACCAGCTAATTTAATTATAAAAAGCGTTTTAGCCTATAAATTTAAAAATATAATAGGTAAAGAAGGGCGCTAAAAGGGTGGTAGCAAAACGTATATTCTTTATACTTTTAGCTTAAAAAGTATATCTTTTTAAGGTTTATATACCTTTTAAATATTAATTATCTTGCCATAAAGGCAGGCATATTTTTAAAGGATGTTAGTACTATTATTAGGTATTTAACACGCTTACTATTAGGGAATCCTGCTTAATATAATAATATAGCGGCTCTATATATATATAGGCCAACTCCCGCATTTATTCTTTCTACTTACTTATTATTAGCAATATCTCTTATCCATCTTTATTAATTTTAAAGGCTATTAGTTTTATTTAATTAACTACTATAATTTTAAACTATTTTAAGTCCCCTATATACCTTATATTATATAATTTAATATGTTTAAGTTAAAGCTTTTTTTTTACTTTAAGCTAAAAGCCTACTAATATTTTATAATTTCTTTTATTAAAAGCTAGCAGCTCTTACTATTTTATTAAATATTATATTATATATATAAGAAGTTAGGTCTATATTTATATAAACTAGCTACTTTAAATAAAACTAGATAAAAAGTAGGTTATATTTAGGGTAAAGGTGTAAAATAATAGGTAAAATAATATTAATTTAAAAGCTAGTATTTCTTGCTTATTCTTTTTTTAAAATAATAATATTAAGGTTTTAGCCTTTTAAAAATATTAATATTACTATTTTAAAAAGTAACTTTTTTATATTTAAAAAAGGCGGTTTAAAATACTATTAATTATACTTATATTATTAAAAATTTAAAGGAACTGCTATATATTTATTAAATGGATTAAATAATGGCTAATTTTATAATAAAAGGTAAAAATTTAGCTTTATAATATTCTATTAAGTAAATTTTATTTCTTCTTTTTTAGTCACCCTATTTAATATTAAATATAAGGAGAAAAGCTGTTAAGCTATAGTAAATTATGCTAAAACCTTTAGTGGTACTTTATAAAAGCTGGCAACTTATTTATTTTTCCTTAAAGTTTCTTTTATTAATTTTAGCGTGGTGGCAAAAAGGTTTTTATTCTTAATATAAAAGCTTAAATAAATTTTATAAAATTTTATTTTATAAAAATTAAGGCCTTTTATTAGCCGGGGCGATATTCCTACTTATTTACTCCTTTCCTAGCCCTTAATGTAAAAGGTATAAAATGCAGTTATTTATGCTATTTTCTTTAAGCGCGGGCCAAATAAGCGGCTAAAAAAGAAGGCCTAGAAAGAAATAAATATATATTAGTGCTAAAATTAACTTAAATTAGCAATTTGCCTTTATATTAATATAATTAGGCAAATAATTAGGCAAGCTTAAAGCTGCTATTTGCTTTTGTAAAATATTACTTTAAGGCCCCGCCTTTAATATATTTTATATATTAGTAATGGGTAATATGCTTTTAACCTAATTATATTTAAACTTTATTATTAACTTAAAGCTAAATTGGCAAGCTATCTAGACTATATAAGCTTCTTGCTAGCTTATACTCTTTTTTTTTCTTTTAAAAACGCTAAAATGCTAGGTTTATTACTATTTAATTATTTATTTAACTTATTTTATTTAATCTTTATTATAGAAATAAAATATCCTTTATAGCTGTAAAATGTTTAAAATATTAGGCTAGCTAGAAGGCCATAGCCTAAATAAAGGCAATAAGTGCTTTAAAGCCCAAACTTTTAAAGCTTATAGTTTAAATAAAGGCAATTAGTAATTTAAAGTCTAGGCTTCTAAAAGGCATACTTAGTGCCAAACTTAAATACGTTGCTATAAATGCTAAAAGACTATTTTTTATTATTAAATAAATAAATAATTTAATTAAATTTTTTAATAAATATATATTAGTTATATTTGCCTTTTAATTTTAATAAATGCTTATTTTTTAATTAGGAGAGGATAGTAAGAAAAAGCTTTTAATAGGATACTTCTTATAAAGCTATTACTAATTTTTTAATAAAGTAAGCTTAGTAAACAACTAGTATTTCTTTTAAATACTATATGTAAACTAGGCTTTAATATATAAATTAAAGCTTTCTATTTAAGCTAAGAATAATGGCAAAATATTAAAGTATAGGCTTAATAATAAAATAATATATAGAAAATTATGCTAGCCGCTAAATATATTAATTACTAGTAATTATATAAGGCCGGTTTTTATTAATAATAAAGACTATATTAATTTGTTGTATAATCCATATTGCCTTTATATACACTTTATAATATAATAAAGTATATTAAAGGACTAAGATAATTATTTATTGCAGCAAGGCGCTGCTATAATATAGTCTAATAATAACTAGTATTTTAAGGTAAAGGGCAAGCATTTTAATTTTTAAGTTAATATTAGAAACCTATTAATTATTTTTGCTAGTAAATTAAAGCTGTTAGTGCTATTAAATTAACTTATATTTTTATTACTTTTTTTATATTAAATTATTTTTAATTTTAATACTCCTTTATTTATTAATACTAATAGCTATAAATGTATTTAAATGTTTATTATTTAAAATTAAAAAGACCTTATATATAGCCTAAAAATTAATAATTATAAAAAGTAGGCCTAAACAATATTTTATAATAAAAGAAAGGCTAGTAAAAAGGCTTTATAGCTTTTTAACTAGCTAATTAGTAATAATTATTTTTATTTATATAATTATATGCCTTGTAGTAAATTTATATAAAAATAGTTAATAAAAGAGGATAAGAAAAGGTATTTATATATGCTAAGTTAAACTAGCATGCTTATCTTTACTTCTCTATTTTTTTTTAAAAAGGGGGAATAATAATATTTATAGTAGGCGTATTATATTAATGCCCTTTAAACTTAAGCCAAAAATTAATTAGTCTTACTAATTTAGCTAAACTTTTAATAGTTTCTTAATACAAATTAACTTCCTAGTAATTGCCGGGTTTAAAAGTAGTATTATATTAATTAATTACCTAAATTCATTAATAATCCCAGCTTAGTATTAAATATTATATTATATATAAAGTTTAAAATAGTATTATGTTATAAACTACTTAAAATAGTAGGTAGTATTTAATGCCTTGCTATAAGTTAGCGTAAAATTAATAGTTTAAAAGCTAAGTAAGAAAAACCCTTTATTAAAAAGTTGGCATAAAGTAAATATAGGCAATTATCTATTATTAAGCCATGCTTTACTATTAACCTAGCATTATATTATAGCCCAAAAAGGTTGCAACTTTACCTAAATAATCTGCCTGCCTATTTAACTATTATAACGCTAAATAATTTGTTATTATTAGTGCTTTAAATAGCGCTATATTAGTATAAAGCTATTAAAATGTGTAATAGCTATAAATTAAGCCGCCAATTTAAGCTTAAATAGCGTAAATTAAAATTTAAGTAGGTAATATAGCATTTAAAAAACTATTTATTAACTATAATAATGCTAAATAAAACCTCTTTACCCTTTAAATTAACGGAATTTAGCTTTTAAATTAATTACCCCTAGGTTAATTAAATTATACTAATGCTACTAGCCTAGCATTAAATGCTATTTTATATATAAAGTCTAAAATAGCAACTTATTACAATTTATTTAATATTAAAAATAGAGGTAGTATTTAATACTATACTATCTAGGTGCTATTTTGCTAGGCTAATATAAAATAAGGTAGGTAATATAGCATTTAAGTGGCCAAAAAAAACAAATAAATATAAGGGAGGGCCTATTATTACGCTATATTTTATTAATAATCTAGCAATATACTATTACTTAAATAGTTTGCCCGCCTATAGTGCTATATTAAATGCTTTATTATTATTATAATTAAAATAGTACTATATTAGCATAAAAGTAATAAAAATATATAATAGCTATAAATTAAGCTACTAATTTTAAGCTACCTAAATAGCGCAAACTAATATAATATAATATCCAAATAACCAGCCATTTCTACTAATAAAAAAAGACCTAGCTATTTTGCTATTATAGGGTTAATATATAGACTTTAGCAGTAATTAATAAGGTTAACTATAATAATACTAGGCGAAATTCCTACCAAAATATTAATTAATAGCATAGTATTCCAGCAAGTAAGAAAGGTAAT
The DNA here is from genome assembly GCF_019321695.1 of Diaporthe batatas. Lineage (NCBI taxonomy): Eukaryota > Fungi > Ascomycota > Sordariomycetes > Diaporthales > Diaporthaceae > Diaporthe > Diaporthe batatas. Next base: position 2,941,001 of record NW_025408558.1, on the reverse strand, counting down.
GCCATATTATATCTAGCTATATATAATAATATTGCAGCAATTATGTTAAAGCTACCTATATCTATAAAATATTAAATAAAAAAATGCAATCTTTAAAAAGCAACCTATAAAGCGGCAATATTTTATTTAGGCCATAAACTTATATTATAGTTTATAAAATCTTATTTAAACTTTTATAAAATAAATATAACTATTATATATTAGTTATTATTACTATATAACTAGCATTTTTTAAAGTAAAGCTAGCATTACCTAGCTAAAAACATTATAATCCTTATAAGTTTCATAATAAGATCTCCTATTTCATACTAAAGCTAGTATAATTAAGCTAACTTCTATATATGCTCATTATAAGCCATAAAGTATTTTTCATTCTACTTTCAACCCTTTATAATTAAACTTTTATTACATAGCATTTATCCCTTTTTTTATATAATTAATCTATTAACTTACTTATAATATATTATATTTTTTGCACCTTTTTCATTAATTCTTTATATTACTATTAAGGTTTTTCCTTAAAAACTAAAATTCTAAATTTTAACTAAGGGATAGAGGGTCCTTTTTTTAAAAGGGGGTTTTTGAATCTTAATTAAGAAATATTGCTTCTAATGTAACTATATTTAACTTTAATTAGAAAAAGTATAAGAATTTAAAAAATAAAGTAAACTTGCTTTTTAATTCTTTTCTTTAAGGCTAAAATAATACACTTAACCCCCTTACATTTATATTTTTTATAAAGTAATTACTTATTACATTTTATTTATTATATCAACAAGTCCTTAATTATAATCGTTTTTATAAAATTTCAAGTTTGTTTATTAAAAACATTTTTTTTTATTTTTTATAGGAAAAATAAAGAAAATATATTTAGTTATATTATAAAGGTTTAAGCTAATATTTATATAAAATGTAGGTTTTAATATATTTTTATAATTCTATTTTATATAAAGTTTAAATTCTTATAAATAGCTATTTTCCCCTAAAAGCAAAAAAAAGGTAGTAATTAGCACCTAATTAAAAAAATATAGTACTAAATGAAATTATAATTTATATAAAAGTATTAAGTTATAAAACTAGTACTTTAAAATTAATAATATTATACTAACTAATTTGCAAATAATTTAAGTATTTACGCCTTTTAAAAGAAGGTATTTTACTTAAGCTTATAGTGGTGAATTTATTAAATTAATATTAATATAATTTTATTTTCCGTAAATAAGTTTATAGAACTAAAACCTAGTCACTCTCCTTTAATTAGGTTAAATATTTATTTTAAATGTTATTATAACTACTTATAGCCTATTATAATAAAAGGGAAGAGACTAACTATACCTTAAATATTATTTACTAATTATTTATAGCCATTTATATATATAGTATAAGGTTATAAATTAAAACTTCTACTGGCATTACTAAATAGTTATTTAATTTTAAGCTAGTAAAGGCTTCTTAGGAGCAACTAGCTATAAGTTAAAAATATTTTATTGGCGTATTAAGGAGCGTTAGCATTAATTTAAAGCTAATAATTTCCAGCTATATTAAAATAAGAGCTTACTAATAAAAAAAAGGACTTGCTAATACCAACTATAATTATTTAATAAGTATTATTATAAGCTTTATTATATATTATTTTTAATATTATATGTAAGTTTATGCCCCAACTAGGCATATAATATATAGCTAATATTTATTAAATAGCAATTACTTGTACTTAAAGGCCACCTTTATTTTAATTTAACTAGCATTTAAATGGTGCTAAATAAATATTATATATAATTATATTTTTTAAAAAATGAAAAAAAAAAGTGCTAGCCTTTTATTTTTATTTATAATATTAATATTTATAAATATAATAAAACTATATGGTAATATATATAATTTATTACAAATTAATATAAGTTTAAGTTATTAAAGCTTTAAATATATTTATAAAATTACCTTAAATAAATATAAATTAAAAGTAAAAAGTTAAAATATTATATTAGCTAATAAAAATATTAACTAAAAGCGGCATAGGACTCTAGGACCTCCTAATAAATACTAAGAAACTATAATACTTCCTTTTTATAGGTATATTTAAATAAGTGGGAGGAGGGAGGAATAAAGTAAGAATAAAAGGTTTATAGTTAAGTATATTAAAAAAAGAATCTAAGAAAATTTTTAGGCCTAGTTTATTTCTTTATACTATTACTAAACAAAATAAAAATATTAGGATAATAGGTTTTTTTAAAGTTAAAAGCTAAATATTAATATTATTTTTTCCATTTTTTTATAACCTCGGAACTATTAATAGGGCCATTATTTTAAAAATAATATAAAAACCTATTTATTTAATTTTTTATAAATTTAATTCCCTCTTTACCTTATATTCTAAAATTAATTTATATCTTTAATAAAACTAAGCTTTTAAAGCATGCCTTTCTAATTACTTTATAATTATTGCTATTAAGCAATTATTATAGGCATAGCTTACTATTTCCCTATTATATTAATTAGCTAGGCTCTAGCTTAAATAATTAGTAATAAAATTATTGCCAGCTTAAATTAGCCTATTATAAAAAATAAAATATTATAAATAATATAAAAGGCTATATTTATATTATACCTTAAGGTAAATATTTTATACCGGACTTTATATTAATTTAATATCTTTTATATTATAAGAGGCATGCAAGCCACTATAGCTTCTATAAAAATAATATAACCTTAATACCTTTAATACTTATATTAAAAGTTATAGCTAAAGCTTTAGGTGTATTATTACTTATAAAAAACTATTTGGCTATAAAACTAATAAATATAATATATATTTGCTAAATACCTAAAACCTTTTATAATAATTTTAAAATATCCCCTACTTAAAGTAAGCACCCAAATAATAATTATTTTTACTAGCTATAAATAATTTATATAGGTGGGCTTTTAATTATTTTAATTTTTATATAAAAAGGTTATTATTTGCCTTTATTTTATTTAATTTTATTAAAGTAGCCTAGAATGAAAGGGCTCTCACAACTTTTTTATTATTTGAGTTGCTTGTAAGAATCTCGCAAAAAAGCTATACCTAAATAATATATTTATTATTACTAAAAGGAGCCATAATAATATAGGTTTTATTTTAAAATAGTTATAAGGAAATTAACTATAAAAGATAAAAAAGTTAAAATAAATAAATATAGTAAAAGTAGCACTTAAGCATTTAAAAGCAAAGCCTTATTATTAATACTAGTTATATAAAAGGCTACCAGCTATAGCTTTTAATTAATTAATATAATTAGGCTATATAATAAAAACGCGAAATATAATATAAAGGAGCGCATTAGGGCGGGTAAATGGTACCCTGCTAGGAGTAAATTCTAAAAGTAAATAATATAAAAGCTTAGATATAAATTGCATATATATCAGCCCTAGCATTAATAAGTATAATAAAGATCCAACTTCCTATTATTAAAAATGGTATTTTGTAAATTCTAATTAGCTTTAACCTTATATTAATTGCTTAAATTATATATATATAATAAAGTAATTATATATTTTAGAAAATTTGCCAGCCTATTTTAGTTAGCATTACTTTATATTGTAATAATACTTTATAAGTTTATATATAATAAAGATGGTTATATATATATTTAGCTGCATAATCTTTAATCTTGCTATTTTAATAATTATGCCACTCTTTATTATTATAGTAATACTTAAAAGCTAATTACTTGCCCTGCTAAATTTTAAATAACTTATAAAAATAATTTAGTGCCACTTAATCCCTAAAAAATAAGTAGGTAAATATATATAAGTGCCTTATAAGTTGCACTATATTATTTGCTATAATGCTAGCTAGTACTAGCTAGTATATTTAAAGGACTTTTATTAGTAGTAAAAATATATAAAAGTAGCAAATTAATAACTAAATAGCTAGTAAAAGCAAGTAGAAGTAGCATACTAATATAAATATATTTAAGCATATAGCAACTAATAAGCTAAGTATTATATTATAAAACTATAAATATTAAAATAATAATATATATACTTAGTAAATAATATTAAAATAATAGTAAAATAATTATATAAGCTGGGACTTAAAGCGCTTTAAAAAGTAATATTAATATAAAAAAGCTAAGTATTAGGCCTTAACCAAGTAATATTACTATAAGAATGAGCAATATTGCTATAAAGAGGCCAAAAAGGCTATAAAAACATTATAATTTTTAACTTAAGCCTTATTTTAAGTTTTATTACTCTTTTATAACCCAAATAATCCTATTATAATTCTTTACTATTTATAGCCTAGACGTTTTTGCTAATAATAACTATAAGCTATATTATATTATTATTATTTAAGTCTTTTATTAAATAATTTAAATGGATATTATATGCTTAATAGCCACCCTCATTATAATTTAATTAGCGCTTAAATGGTATAAAATAAGTATTATATATAAATTTATTTTCTAAAAGTATTAAAAAAATAATAGTTAACCTTTTATTTTTATTTATAATATTAAAATTTATAAATAAAATAGAATTTCTTTTTTTGGGTATAGTTAACTAGGTTGTAGGAGGGGGGGGTAAAAATAATAAATTTGCTAATATTACTTTCCCCTACTAGTAGTGCCATTTCTTTTCTATTATATTATATAAAACAATTATATTAATAAATAAGAGGGTTATTTCTTTTATAATAGCGTGAAGACCTATTTTATTTAATTTTTTATAATTTAAAGTCCCTTTTATTTAAGCTTTTAAAATACTATTTTCCATCTACCCTATAATTTTAAGCTTTACCACCAAGCTATTATTACAATTATAACTTGTATTCCTATATATATTAATATAGTTCTAAATTAAATAATTTATAATAAAATTACTATTAAAATAAATTATATACCTCCTTATAAAAATAAAATTTATAAATAATAATTAAAATATTAATAATTTATATTAAAACAAGAAATATATATAATATTATAATTATATAAATTAGGTTTAAGCTTAAAGAACTAGTAAATACTATTTAAATATAAGCAAAAAGACTTTTATTTTAAAATAATATAAACTGCTATTTAATTAGTAGAAGGCTTTACTTATATAATTAGAATAAATAAATAAAAGCTGCTATATATTAAATAAAAGGCTTTAAATAGTTTTTAAATTATATAAAAAGGTAAAGGTTATTATTGCTATAAAGTAAAAAAGTGAAAATTTGGCCATAAAAGCTTAATTTAGCCTAGCTAAAAAGGGTAAATTTAGATTGCTACTAAATAAGAGTGGAAATGGCCGCATTAACTAAAATATTTTAATAAATAGCTTCCTAATAAGGCAATTAATAGCTGCGCCCTTAAAACACCTTAAAGACCAGCCAGCTAGGAAGAGCATTAAAGCCCCTAATTAATACCATATTAACGCAAATCTTAATAGCAACTATACCCAAAAAGATTATAAAGTAGCCAATAATTCTACCTTTAATCACAAATCCTTTAAACATATAACTTTTTACTAATAGGTTTTAGCCCTAATAATTTAAGCGCAACTATATTAAAATACCTTATTACAACCTAACCCTAATTTAAACCTATCCAGCTTATTCATTTCTACTATATACCTATTACTTGCATATACTTTTAGTAAAACATTTAAAAAATCCATTTATAAATATCTTTTATTTAAAATATCCCTAATATAATATTAATAATTAGAGGTATAAGAGGCAGCTTTTTTAATTACTTAATGCCCATTTATTCCCTAATATTACTAAGTGGCTTTTAAAATAGCCTATAAATAGAAATAGGGCTATATAATATATACACTTATTAGTTACTCCCTCAGCTAAATATAGCACTATAATAGTTTTATTATCCGGTATAACTAAGAATGCTATTTAAAATAGGGCTTATAGCTTTAGCAAATATAAAGTAGGCATTTATTATATCTACTAATAGTAGCAATATATATATTATTGGCCTTATTATATTATCTTGCTAATTTAAAAGAGATATATATTATTTAACCTTAACTATAAAAATTAATTATTTGCTAGGCCTAGCATATTTATATTATATAATGCATAAATATATTTGCTGCTATAAATTTATTATTATAAAAATAAAGCTTATAATTATATATAATAGCATTAAAATAACACTATTTTTTAGCTTTTTTAAAGTAATAACATGCCCCTTTACTATTAATGCCAACAACTTAATTAACCTAACTAGAAATAATGCTAAAAATAGTAAGGAAAGTAATAATAGTAATATTATTATAGCACCCTATTATGCTTTCTAAAAATTATATATGCTTAATAGTATTATATTAGCACATACTAAAATTAGCGTTTTATTTAATAAAACTTACAAAAAAACTATTAGCCGTAAATTATAGATTTTATTTATTTTTAAAAGCAAAAAAAGAAAAGTAAGGCGTAATCGCGGCTAGGTTTTTCTTAAAAACCCTATTAATTTTAAGGAGCATAATAAGAGGGGCATTTAATATTCTAATTTAAATAACTAAATTTTGCTATTATATATATATACTAGAAATAAGTTGTAAATATTAGTTGCATAAAAGCCTATATTTAGCTTTAGCTATAAAATATAAATAGTATATATATAAATATTAAATATGCTCCTTTATATTTTAATTAAATAAATTCCTTATAACCTTTAATTATTAGTTTATTTACTTTAACTTATTAATGTGAGACTAATAACCTATAAACCTTGCTAAATAGTTTTAAGTTACTACTAATTATATATAAAAATAAAGTAATTACCTACTAGGCAAAATAAATTTAATTTCCCTATAAGTGCTTAAAGTCTACAAAATATCTATTATATTAAGCCCTAAATAAATTAAGTAATATAATTATTTCCAAATTTATAAAATTAGAGTGTGTTCCAAGTAGGCAAAAATAATATTTAAAAACTTATTACTATTTTATTATTATAAAATAAATAAAAAGGTAACTAGTATAAGCATGCATTTAAATAGCTAATATTTAGTAAAATATAAACTAGTAACTTTATAATTACTTAACTATAATCTTCTTTAATGTTTAAAACTAGGCCCCACCTTCTTTAAATAGTAGGCTAAATGCTTAAATATATACCTAATTTACCCTTAATAACCTAAGCCCCAAATAGCTTTAATCTTAACCTTAATAGATTTTAGGCCCTTTTAAATTTTCTAACAATTAAAAGTAAAAAATATACTACTATAAGAACTAATATCTTGCTAAGCCCCTAAAGCGGGTAGCTAAAAAGCTAATAATAGCATATATCCTAAATTCACTAGCTTCAAATTATCCATATTATATTATTTGCGCAAAAAACAATAAATCTTACCATTACCTAATAAGATTAACTCCTCGCCCATATATAAGCTATCTACTTCTACTTCCTCTAAACTAAACCTTATATAAAAGGAGAAATAAAGGTTAAGTATATTATAAATAAGCTTTAACTAAATATTTATTGCTTTATACTTAAAGTAAAAAACATTTATACTAGATTTGTGCTTTAATTTAAATAGCTTTAAAGAAATTTCTACACAAACTTAGGCCTAATAAGCTAATTTTAATAAATATAAATCCTTAATAAATAAATTCCCTTTTAAATTCTACTTTAAAAAAATTCTTGGCTATACATTTAAATAATAAATATAATTACCTAATAATAAAGTTAAAAAATTAATTAACACCTCCTTTTATAAGTAATTATACTCTTTTAGGCGGCTATAAATAACCTAATCATTAATAATTATAATAAATTAAGTATATATAGAAACACTATTTATATTAAAATAACATCTTATAATAATCGGGTATTATTTAATAATTTTATTATAATATAAGCTATTTCTTTAAAGGCCAACATTAGTTAAAAATAAAGATTAAAACCTTAAAAAGTATTTATAGCTATATATATATAGGGTCGATTTTTACTAGTATTATACTCTAGCTTAAACTTTTACCTTTTTATACTTCTACTATACTCTTTATTTCCCCCCTTATTAGCTTCATGCTACTTTGGCCCTACCACTTTATTATTATATTAAAAATACCTTATTATATAAATAAAACTAGCTAGAGGTATTATTTAACTTAATATCTTATTAGTAGAAAGAATTTTAACAGCCTTACTTATTTACTATACCATCTATTTAAGCAAACCTATAAAGAAATATTTAGGCAGCTTTATATAAAAATAGCATAAAATTATATTATAAATCCACCTAGCTAAAAGGGCCTTTAATCTAATCTAATATGCGCATTAAATGCAGCATAGCCTAATTAAAAAACCCCTTATATAATAATAGCCCATGCCCTATAAAACTATATAACCTTATATTTATAAGCCCAGCAATTCTATAACTAGATTAAAAATATATATAATGCTAATTATAAAAAATATATATTAGCTGTAAAGCTAACTAAAATATATAAAGGATTTAAAATTTAAAGGGGCTAAGCGCACTAATATATAGAAAAATGCGCAACCTTAGCTAGTTTATTAGGCTCATTTATAACCAAAGCGCATAATATACTTAATTAAAAAAATAAAGTAGACTATATAACCTATTAATCGCATTTATTATATGCTATTAAAGTTATAAAAAATGTTATATTATTAAGCCTGGCCTTTTTATTATAAGCGCCCAATTATTCACACCTAGCATTTATAATAAACCTTATTATAAATCTTGGCCTATATAAAACTATAAATATATATTAAATAACAATCCTTTATAAGCACCCACTTTAAAATATATTAGTATTTAACTTGTTTTAAATAAATATTTTCTTTTATAGGCGGGTAAAAAAAACACCTTATAAACTTTAAAAATGCTATATAGGCCTGCTTAAAGCTAGAAGTTAAAGGGGTACATATATAATAAAAATATTAAAAGTTTGTTATTTAATTTAAACTTATAATAATATTTATTTTATAAATTCTTTAACTTGCCCTACCTTTTACTTTCTTAGTTATAATAACAGCTTCAATTATAAGTAATTTTAAATGTTATATACTCTTAAAAATTAGTGGTAATAAAAAAGAAGGCATATAATTATAGCAAGATTATATAAAGTATTATAATAAAAAGGGCTATAAAAATACTATATTTATACTAAATATTCTATTAATAAATGTAATATAAAAGTAATAATAAGTATATTATATTATTACTATTAGTAGAAAATAAAATATTTATTTTATTAGTTCTTATATAGCTTAATATAAGAATTAAATTATTATAATGAACTAGTAAATTATAAAAATTAAAAGCATTAATTTTCATATTTTAATTCTTAGATTTATTATATTTGCTCCACTTTTAAAATTTAGTTTTATTATTAAAATTCTATGAAAATAAGTTATAACTACCTTTATAACCTTAATATAAGAAGTTTAGTTTAAATATTTATTAATAGTAAACTAATTTTTTAATTTTATAAATAAATTACCGCTTAGTACTTTAATTAATAAAGAAGTAATTAAGTTTATATATATAGTTATTATTAATTTTAATATAGGGTTAACTAAGACTTCTTATTATTTCCTAATTATAGTAATAAAGGTGCTGTTTTTATTTATTTTTAACTTAAAAATTTTAAATAATATATTTTTTATATATTTATATTTAATATAAAGAACTAGCTAGGAACATTCTTAAATGCCTTTATATAGTACTAATATATTAAAATTAGCTATATATTTACTAAGTTCTATATTTAATAAGTTAATTATAGCCTTAAAAAGCTTTATAAAAAAAAGCTTATTAATAAAAGTAGCCCTTATTTTAAGGGGATCTTAATATTAATAGAATTTATTTAAACTATTTAAAAATAACTTTAATAGCGCTTAAGGCTAAATAGCACCCTTATTATTAAGGAGTAAATTCCTACTTATATTAGCTATAAATTTTCTATTATTTAAAAATTAGGACTATTAAAAGCATATAATTAAATTAAAGCTTATACCTTTTATTAATAGCTGCAAAAATATACCTAGTATATAAAAAGCCTAAATAATAATAATAATAAGGTAGATTTATTAGCTATTTTAAAATTTAGGAAGGAAAGGTAAAGAAGTTTAATAATATTAAAGTTAGTTACTAAAAAATAATAGGAATTAGAGGGTATTATATAATAATCCAGCCTAGCCTCTTCTTTTATAAATGGCCTTAAATTCCCTTTTTTTTATATATATTAATTAACTTTAATATATTTAAGGTATTAAAGAAAAGTATTAGCTAAGTATTATTATAACCCTTTTTATAAATTTAGTCTTAAATGGCCTATATAGTTTATATATCTTATAATTAATTACTTTAAACTAGTAATTTAAAGTAGTTAAATATAGTAGAAAGCCGTGAACTATAAAGAAGCATATTATATTACCTAATATAAAGATATACTTAATGTTGCTACCTTAAATTTTAAGGTTGCTATGCTTATTTTTTAGGTATTTAAGCAGTATAACCTAGATATATAGTCTTTACTACTATTATTATAATCTATATATATTTAATAATAAAAATAGCTTGTGCTAGCCGGAATTTATATAGCGCTATAAGTAGGTGGCGCGATTAATGCGCGATTTTTATACTAAATATATCTAGGATAGAAAAATAAATAAATATTAATTAATTATAGTTTATTTTATAATTTATTTTTATATTCCTTTTTTACCCCTTTTAGCAGCTTATTATTTTTAGTAGTATTAAGATTTCTAGTAATATATTAGTTGTTTATTTAATATTATAAGATTATTTTAATAAATAATTTATATTTAATTTAATATAGTTTTAGCTAGGGTGGTGGCTTTAAGACGCCTATATTATTATATAATTCTCGGCCATAATTAAATTACTTAAAGAAATTATATAATATTATAATTAAAAAAAAGTATTTTATAAATATAGCTTTTTTTATTTAAAAATAAAAGGAATAAAAAAAATAGGTAAGTTTAAAGTTAAAAGTACTATAAATAAATAAAATAGGTTAAGTTTTTTATTATTTTTACTTATATAATATATAGCTTAGACCTAAGTTATTATAATTTCAACTTTATAAAACTATTATTTATTCCTTAAACCTTTAACTTATAAATAGGCTATAGTAAGAAAGGGATCCTTTAATTATATAAGAAGAGTTAATCTTATAATCTCTTTAAGTCCTTTATTTAAAGAAAGGTAATAGTTTTAGAAATATTTAAACTTTGCAAATATATATTAATAGTTTATAAAATAATAAAGTAGGTTACTTGCAAAGTAATAGTAATATAAATGTATTTTCCCTATATATAAAAAACCTTTATTTTATTTATTATAAAGAAAATATATGCTATATATTAAATTATTTAGCTTATAGCTATATGCTAGAAACCTATTATTAATTAGGTAGGCTATCTTTAATAATTCTTTTATATTTAGGCAAATAACCTAATTTCTATATAAAAATTATTATTTTTACCTTAACTTAAAAGAAATAATATTAATTATATGCCTTTATTTTTAGAATCTTTTATATTTAAATATTTTATAAATAACCTTTTATTAAATATAATTTTTATAAAAATATTAGTTTAAAAGACCGTTTTAAGAATTTTTAAAATAAACTTATTATATATATTTTATACACATTATTTAATTAACTTATATATATATAAAAAGTTAATAAAGTTAAGTTTAATAAAATAACTAAATAATAAATTAAATATAAATATTACTTTTTATAAATTTGTTAAAGTATTTAAAAAATTTACTATTAATAAAAGAAGAATAGCACATTAATATTAAATTAATTTAGTAGACTTAAAAGAGGAAGCTCCTATTTATTGCAGCTAATAGTATAATTTATTAAATTGAACTGCAAATAGGCCCCTTTAATATTTTTAATATTAGAAGGTAGGGTGTTATAAAGAGTGTAAGAAGGTGTTTTTAGCTATTAATAATCTTTTATTAGGTTTTAAATATAAGTTTTAAGACTTATTAAAGAAGTTAGGGGGTTATTAAAAAGAGGGCGTGAAGATAAAGTTAAATTAAACTATAAATACGCTCCTTTAATATTTTTAATATTAGAAGGTAAGATGTTATTATTAAAAAGAAAATAAGGATATATTTTCAACTAACTATAATCCCCCTTATTTATAATATAAAAGTTAAAACTTAATAAAAAAGTTAAAAGGTAGTTAAAAAGAGGGCATAAAAATAAAATTAAATTAAATTATAAATAATTTTCCTAAATATTTATAAAATTAAAATTTAAAAGGCAAAAAAGGTTAGTATTATATAGTATTAGAAAATTAAAAGAAATTCTTCTTTTAATAAAAATGGCCTTTTTTATAGTTAGGAATATTTTTTTATAATTAAAGTTGTAATAGTAATATAAAATTAGTTGGGTTATAGTATTAAAGCTATTAATATTAATATTAAAATTTAAATTATTAGGTAATAACATTATATTTTAAAGAGGCTAAATGTAGTAAAAGCTGCTAATATGCTAGTTTTTGCAAACTAGTTTAAAAGCCAGCTAAAAGCAAGTTTCTACTTTTTTATATATTAGAAAAGATTATAATTTTAAAACTAATTAAGCTAAAAACTAAACTAATCCCTAAAAAAAAAAGGTTTTAAATTAAAAATTAGCTAGGCCAAATTACTATACTAGTTTCCACCTAATATAAATAATGCTATTAATTAAAAGCTGGCTAAAAATTTTACTAGCATAAAAGTTAGCTGCCCCCACATCTTATATATTAAAAATAACATTAATTAATAAAAAAATAAGTTAAATTATAATAAAGTAATATAGTGGGCCCTTATTTTCCATCCTATATTAATATAATTAAGGTACTTTAAAAGCTAGCACTAATATTACTTATCTAATAAAATGGGTTATAACTAGCATATAATTAAATTTAGCCTTAAAGTTTTAAAGTAGAAACTTAATATTACCTTAAAGTTAAAAAGCTATATATATAGCTGCTAGTTTAATATTTTGCTAATAATTCTAGCTTTTATTTTATAAATAATTAAGTACTATTTTTTAAATATTATATTAATTTATATATATTTTATTTGGCCTTTACTTAAATATTTAACTAAAATTAGGCTGGTAATTACAATTAGCTATAAGATTAACTAGGCATTTAATAAATATAATTAAAGGTATAGGCAAATCTATTAAATTATATAGTTTAATATATTAGCGTGCTTTGCGCTTAATAGCTTATATATTTTTAAGATACTAGTTTTTAATAAGTAAAATTAGCCCTTAAGCTAAGAGGCCTTAAAATGGTTTTAAAATATATTTTAAGTGTATAGCGCGCTTAAATATAATCTTGCCTCGTATAAATAAAGCACTTTATATTTTAGGTGTATATAGTTTTATAACTATTATTTCCATTTTACCTTAAAATATTATTAGCCCACTTTTATATAGCATTTTTTAAAAGAGTTTTAATTACCCCCTCTTTATTTTTTTTATGCGTTTTAGGCCTACTTATTTATGCGCTTAAAGTAAAGCTAATAGCGCTTTTCTTTATTTTAAATAATTTTATTAAAAGGAATGTATAATTATATATTCTTTTTTTATTATTTAATTATAAGTTATATAAGTTATTATTTAATATTTTATAAAAGTTTATTATTAAGGGCTTATATAAGGTGTAAATATTATAATATTTATAAAAAACTAATTTATATTAAATTTTTTTTTTTTTTTTTTTTAATATAGGGTAAAAGATATTTAAAAATATAATTAAACTGCTTAGACAAATAGGTATTTAATATGCTATAAAAAATTAAATTAGCTGGAAATATTAATATAGCTTTTTTAAAATGTGGCCCCTTAATTATTAGCTATAAGTTTATGCCGGCAATAATTAGTTTAATATAAATTTATTCTTTTAAATAATTATGCTGCCAACTATAATATGCACTAATAGTTGGTATATACTTGCAATTAGTAATAAATGTTAAAAATAAAAATATTAATAAATTTTTTAAGGAAATTTAATATTACTAAAAGTTTCTACGTTTATTACTTAAAGTACTAAAGAATATATAGAATGTCAACTAAATTATAATAAAGAGAATCTTTTATAATTATAGTGGCATGCCTGCCTAAATTGCTTATATCCTAGTAAAAAAAGTAATAAAATCTACTAGCTATATTTTAAATAAAAGGAAATAATAATATCTTCTAGATTATATAAAAGGGCAAAGTGTTAAATTATAATATATGCTAGTAGAATAACTTAGTATATAAATTAAGCCTTTATAACGAGAATGCTTTTACTAAGTATTTTAGCCAGCAAATAGTAGTAGGGGTACTAGAATGGGACTTGCTTTTAGGAAGGGCTTTTAAAATATTAAAAATAATTAATAAGCACGAGAAAGCTTATAATAAAGTAAAATAAGAACTATAAGTTTTAGCTCTATAATAAGGCAACTAACTTTAAAGTAAATTAAGCAGCTAATGCTATTTATAATAATTTAACTATTTATCTTCCTTATATTTATATTAATAAATATTAGCATTTTAAATTTAATTAAACTTTTTGTTAAAAACTAATATATTTTTAAATATACCTTTATTGCTAAATATACTACTATTTTTCCACTATATTTTGCTAAGGCTATTATTATAAAGGCTTTATTTAATAACTTTAACCTACTAGTAGTAGCAATTTTAATAATATTTTCTTTTTAAGGTTTTATAAATTATTTAATTAAAATAAAAATTGCTAATAACAAGGTTTAATAAATTGCCCTAAACTTATTTAATATATAATTAAAAATAAAGTATAATATTTAATATTTATATTAGCTAAATAAATAAAAAGTTACTTTATATTTTTGCCTTTTACTAAAAAAGTGCCGCCTTAATAATATTAGTAGCTTTTTTAGCTTAGAAGTTATAAGTGCAATTTTTACTATTTTAATATACTAAATAGATAGTTAAAAAGAAAAAAAATATATAAGTTACATCTTAATAGCAATTTTATTTATAGCAAATAATAATATAAATATTTTTATTATATTATAGCTAAAAAAAGGTATAATACTTTAAAATAAGCTATATACCTTAAGTTAGCAGCTTAAATTTTTATATTCCCCCCTTATGTTTAATATATAGCTTAATATTTAAAAGAATAATTATATATTTATTATAAATATTAGGCTATTTAATTGCTAATTCGCCTTTTTTATATATACCTATAAAAAGCATTTATACTAAAAAATAGTTTATTTAATTTTAGTAATTTATTAACTAATAATTTTTATATTATTAAAGCTATATATATAATAATATTATTAAGAAATTAAATAACTAGAAACTAATTCTTTAATTAATAACTCTTTTATACTAAAAAATCCACGCCTATAAACCATAATATGCCTAGTCTTAATTTAAAGAACTCTAATATTACTAAGCTGGCATATAATTTTTTTTAAGTATATATTTTATTTAATAAATAGTATAGGTAAAAGGCAGGCATAAAAGGCTAATAAATATAATTTCCTTATTAATAAAACTTACTTTTTAGTAAGCTGGCCTTTTTTTTTTTCTTTTATAACTAAAATAGCTAATTTTAAATTATAGAATTAATAATAATATAAGCTAAATTTAAATTATTTAGGCAGTAATAAAAAGGTAAAAAGTAATGCTAAAAAATTAGTACTTAGCCATTTAAGGGGCTAAGAATAATAGTATAATTTGCTAATTTAAAATAATATTAGGTTTTTTTAAAATTGGTTAGTTAATAAAGTAAAAATAGGTATGATTAGCTGCCATATTAATAGTATAGTAATAGCGAGTTTTAAAGGCCGCTTATTTTTTAGCGCTAAAAACTATATTATAAAATCTTTATAATTAAAAGTTAGTTTAAATAGCAAGTAATTTTTAGCATTTTAGTTCCTTTTAAGATAAATTAAGGTGTTGCTTAAATATAAATAAGGTTATATATTCTTATATTCTATAAGGCCATGGCAAGTACTATACTTTATATACTATAATTACTATTTTTTTTATTAAAGCTTTATATAGCACCTTTTAAATCCTCTTATAGCAATAATTATATAATAAATAACTAAGTTTAAGAATATTATTTAAGTAATAAATATGCTAATTATTAAATAATATATCTTTTAAAAATTTTAGTTTTTAGCTAAATGCTATTTACCTAGAAAGATTTATTAACTATATAATTATCCAGCTTAATTAGGTGGTGAGGGATTATAAGGAGTAAATACTTAAAGTTAAGTTTAGTAGAGAATATTTATTATACTTATTTAAGTTTAAATGTAAGTAAATTTTAATATAGTTTTAAAATAATAAGGTTAATACTTTTTAAAAGATTATATAAAATATATACTACTAGAAATAAAAAGCTTATATACTTTTATAATTTATAATGCTAGTAATTTATAGCGGCTTAACCTATATATATAATAGTATGGCTAGGATAGTAGGAGTAATAAGTAAAAAGCTTATAATAAATAAAATGGGTACTATTATTAAGGAAATAATAAGAATATATTAATATATAAATAATATTATGGTTTATTTTTAAGCATATATAAAGTTAAAATGGGCCTTAAAGAAGGCTAGGATAATAGGCTATTAGCAAGATAATATTAGTATTTTATACTATCTAGCTAAATAAATGGGCATAAAGTTTATATATATTTAAATAGCATGCTATAATATTATAAATAAATAATACTAGTAGTTTAAGGTTTAAATATTAAAGCTATATAAGCTTTAATATAAGTATAATATATATATATATTTTAGTATTTAGTTAATAATTTATTAATATTTTTTAAATATAGTAATTAGCTAGGGAGCAACCTTATTATATAAAGCTAGTATTATTAATAAAATAATTAACTAGGGCGCTAAAAGCTTATATGTATTTGTTTTTTAAAAATCTATTTTAAAAGAAAGAATAAGATGCTAAAATTATAAAAATATACTCCTTTACCTTAAAGCTAAAACCGCCCTTAAAGTAATATTATAGTACTTGCTTATAATAACTAGCTAAAAGGGCTTAAAAATAAAGGGCTTGTTAAATTAACTTTAAGAAATATATAAGTACCTAAAAAGTAATTACAGCCCCTAGCTATTACATTATAAACCTTATATTTATATTATAAAAACAATTTAATTTGCCCCTTATATTATTTTATATATGCCTTAATATAAAATAAAATACCTTACTACTTATAGTTTGTTTATTTACTTTATAATCCCTCCTTACTAAAATTTAAAAACTATTTTAGGCTTATTTTATATAATAGCTAATATTTAAACTTTATTTTTAGCTAGTTTTCTTAAATATATTTAAATAAGCAATACCTAAATACCCTTTAAGTACTCTTTATAAACCCTAAGCCCTCCTACATTTATCTTAATATTCCAATTTTAATTTTTACTTAATATAATACCATTTCTATTTTCTCCGCCTTTTAAAGAAATTACTTTTATAATAGGCTACTTTAAGAATATTAAAGGCTATAATATACTTCTATTAAATAAAAATATTAATAATAAATTTATTTTTAGCCCCCTTTAAGCAAATAATATATAAAAAGGCGGACTTTTTACTAATTTAAAAATATATTTACCTATTTTTAATATTTTCTTTTAATATAAATTAAAATATACTAGCTATTAGGTATTTAAAAGTAATATTTAAGCAATTAACTTTAAGGTTGCTAAAACTAATTATTATAAAGTCAACAAGAAATACCTTAATATTAATTTAGTTATAGGCGCCAAAAAAAAATTTATTTTATAAGTTACAAATAAATTTAAAAACGCCTAATTATATATATAATATAGTAAATTTAATACTTATAATATTATTTACCTTAATAAAAGGAAGCAAAACTAGTTTAATTACCCTATTATTATTATTTATTTAAAATTCTTATTTTACTTTTAGCCTCCTAATTATACTAATAATAAAATAAAATAATTTAACTTTTATATTTAAATAATATATAAATGGGCTATTAAAATTTTAAAATACTAGCCTCTTTTTAATAGCAAATTAAATATTATTAATAAAGCTTTTATATATTTTTAAGTGGTATTATATATATAAAAATATTTAATTTAAGTTTCTTTAATAGTAAAAAGGGCTTTAGCTAAATATTTATAATAAAGGAAGTTAGTTAAAATTTAATCTTCCTTTATATTAAAAAACTATTATTAAGCTTATTAAATAATAAGTAGATTTTACCTAATAATATAGTTAAATACTAAAATAAAGAAACTAAAAGAAATTTAAATTTTATAAATAATTTTTATACAATTATTTTCTACTATTAGTAATTACCTTTATTTAAGCTAATAAAATATATTAATAGCTATATCTTGCCTCCACTATTAATATTACTTATATATAAAATAGTTTTGCTCTACTTTAATTAATATTTAAATATATTTCCTTTAATTTAGCTAATTATATTAATTAATATTTATAATGCAAATTATAGCCTAAAAGACTACTTTTACTATTTAATTCTACTAATATTATCTACTAGTTATTTAATTTTATTACTTTTATTTATAATTATAATATTATTTATAAAAACTTTAGCTTAAATAATATTTAGCTATATTCTAATAAAACGCAATAAATAATTAAAGTAATTAACTTAAGCTTTATATAAATAATATATACTATTAGAAATACCACTAATATTTATAGGTTTACAGCCCTAAAAATCTTAAAATTTTAGCCATAAAATAAAAAGGCTAATATATTTAATTTTAATATAATTGCATTTTACCTTCTTATAGGCCTTTAGCTAAAAAAACTTAATAAGGCTAGTTGCCTACCTTATATTTAAATAAAATAAATATATTTAAAAGTTTTTTTTAAATTATTAAAAATTAATAATAAGTTTTAATAACTACTTGGCGAATTACTTATATATAAAATAAAGAAATAATAAAGCGCCTAAAAAGTAATTAAATATTTATAATTATTAAAGGCTAGGTTTAATTTATATAATATAAAAAAAAAAGTAAGCCCTATTAAATTCCTTAATTATAAAAAGCGCAAAATAAACAAAGAACTATTTAGTAAGGCTATATTACTAACCATTTAGGGCCTACAAATAGCATTTAAAAGCTTAATATTCTTTATATCATTTAAAACCACTTAAAAGCATATTTAAAATAGCCTTATATCTATTTTTATTACACCTTTTACTAATAGTAGTCACCAAGCTCTTAATTATATAAATAAATATTATATTATTAAAAGCAAGCGCCCTACTAATATAAAAATATATACTATTATTTTCTATAATAAGCCTAATAATAAAAAAAATTAAAATTTTTTATATAATATAAATAGCTAATAATATACTAAAACTTTAAATGGCCATAAATTTAAAACTAAAAAAAAAAATAATACTAAAACCTAGCTAGGTAACTAGCAATAAAGCTAAAATTAAGCATTATATTATAAATAGGCTACACATTAATTACATATTAAATCTTTAAAACTTAAAGCTTATAATATATAAATATATTATTATAAATAAAACTAATAATAAAGCTAAAACTAATATTTTACTTATATTTAGGCAAATAGGCGGCCTACTAATAAAACCAACCTTAATAATAAATAAAAAAAATGCCTTAAATAAAGTAATAAGCTTTACAAGTATAAATACTAACCCTAATAAATACCATATTCCTTCTATTAATTCTTTTAATAATAATTACCATAAAAATTAAAATTAAAATTTAAAAAAACGCTAAAATACCCGAAATATTAAAAAAAAAAATAAGCTTCTTAAAAGCTTTAGCGCTAAGCCTATACTTACTTAAAAAAATATACTTTTTTAAATATTACTTTAATTTTATAACTTAATTTTTAATATAATTTATATTTAATAAACTATAAATATAATAAAAATAATTTATATAATATTATAAATTTTTTAGTTAAAATTAAATACAATTTTCTTTTATACTATACTCCCTTACCGCTAAAAGCCGCGCCCCATTTCTACCTAAATAGTTAATTAAATAAATGGTTTTCTCCTACTACTCCTACTACTTTTACCACTTACTGCCACTTGCTACTATTTACTGCCCATTTTATATTCTAATAGCTAAAATCTTTAAAATATATATTATTTAATAATTAATTTAGTTTTATTTAAATAAATTAAAAATAATTATTTTAATAATATTTTAATTTATAAAAAATAAAAACTTTAATTTATAATACTTACCTATTTAGCTATATAAAATATATTAAAAACGCATTATTAATTTGCAACCTTTAAATAAACCCCTTACTCCAATTTATCTTAACCAACTTCTAATTATAATAATTTTTAGCATAATTTTTAATATAATTTTTAACATAATTTTATAACATTATTTAAATAAGTAGTTAAAAACTTTAAAGCTTAATAGCTAAAGCCCCACCTCTATAAAAATTATACCAATTTTATTATAATAAATAATTAAATATAGCCTAAAAATTTAATATATAAACCTAGCATTACCTTAAAACTAAAAACTTAGCTTTATACACCTTTCCTTTTAATAACTCTTACCTTTTTTAAATATAACCTAACTATATTATTAGCATAAAGGGCCCCATATATTTATAAAAACTAATCTTTTATAGGCTAGCTAAATATAAAGCTTATAAATTATAGGGCCAGCTAGGTATACTAACATACCAAAGTGCTAATAAAAGGGGCAATATATAAGTTTTATATAATAAAAAAAAACTAAAAAGTATTTTATAAAACCGGGTTTTCTATAATAGCAGTTATTATTAATATAAAGTTTTATTTATTTTAGTTATTAAATTATAATAAAGTTTTTAATAAAATAAAAACTTTTTTATAAATATTAAATAAAAAATAAAAAGTTAAAATTAAAAGTCTTTTAACCTAGCTAAAGCTATAAAATAACTATTAAAATTTATTTAACTTTATAATAGCTAAGGAATTTATTTTTTACTAATAAATAATAATTTAAAATAATTATATAGCCCCCCTATTAGCCTAAAATAAACTATTTTTATATATATATAAATACTTTAATTCATTATATTATTATTTTAAAATACAAATAATATTTAAACCTCTATTAATCCTATTAACCTATATAGTAATATTCCACCTTTTTAGTTACTTTGGCCTTATTTAATAAATAAAAAAAAATATAGCCTTACTTACAAAACTTTTAAAAAGGGGGTGGGTTAATTAGTTAATTAGTTTTTTTTTTACTTTATATTATAAAAACCACTTTAAATACTTAACAACTTTATTAGCTAAATACCCTTTTTTACCTAAATATCCTACCCTAATATAATTTCCTTTTATTTATTAACTCGCGCTTATAATAAGCTATTATATATACTAAAATAAACAATAAATTTTATTAAATAAATTATTAAAAAATTCTAAAATAATAAAGAAATTACTAAATATAATTACCTTAAATATATATAAAACCATTTTTTTTTTTATTATAATAATAAAACTTTACTTATTTAAAAAAAAGTATAAAATAAAAACTACTAGCTGCCTTAAATATTAATACAACTTTCCTTTAAATGGCATAAACACATTCTAGCTTTAATAGCTTAAAAAATTATAAATTATTATTAATTAAATAATTTATTAAAAAAATAAATCTAACTTTTAAAATAAGCTTTAAGCATAAAAGTAGTAATAAATATAATTTAATTTTATTTAACTTTTTATATAATTTTATATTAATAAATTAAAATAAAACTTTTAATTAATAAAGCTATTTGCAATTATATTATTAAATGCTACTATAACCTTCTACCCAATATACTCCACCTATAAAATTAAATTAATTAAATTAACTATTTTTTATTATTATTAAGCTTTAAGCTTAAAAGTTAAAAAAAAATATAAAGGTTTTACTCTAAAATTAAAATTAATAAATACTAGGTACTTACTATTAAATTAGTGGAGGTATATAAAGTACGCCTTATATAAATAAAAAGCACCTTTAAGGCTTTTAAAAATAAACAGGCCGCTAATAGCCATATTTATTTAAATTAATAGAAAATAATAGTATAAAAGAATATATTTTTATAAAAAATTTTTAAATTAATATAATATTAAATAAATTATTTAAAACCAGCCTAATTTAAATAAAAGCTTTATTATACTTTTAAAATTAATTAACTTATTAAAATAACTTTTAAAAATATATATATTAAACCTATCTACTATTTATATAAAAAGTCCCATTTAAATATATTAAATATTACCCGCTTTTTTAATAGCTTTTTATATTTTAAATTCTATTAAATTTAATCTTTCTTGCTATTAATATTTTAATTTAATTTTACCCAAATATTTTACTATATAAACGCAATAAGCTATAGCCCCTTATAATTAGCTTTATATAGTTCTACTATTTTAACCAACCTATATATTATATTAAGTTATTATATGCCTTTATACTTAAATAGTTTTTTTTTTATATAAACTAAAATAATTTTTTTAAAAGCAACATTTATTTTAATATATCTAGCATTTAATAGGTTATTTATATTTTATTCTTATTTTTATTTATTAATTACAATACTAAAAAAATAATAATATTCCTTTAAATATTATTATTTTTATTTCCACTATTATTTATAAGCTAATATATTTAATTATATTTTAAACTATATATATAATAATATTTATATAATTTATTCAACTTATTTATTAAAGGTAATTTTAATTTCTACAATTTTATTAATATTTAAAATATTTATCTTTAAAATAAAGCTATAAATATACTAAAATATTTCCTATTAATAGTAGTAAATCAAGAAATTTAAAATAAAAGTAATAAAAATAAAAGTAATAAAAATAAAAGCAATAAAAATAAAAGCAATAAAAATAAAAGTAATAAAAATAAAATTAAAGGTTTTAAAAATAAAATTAAAAATATTAAAAATAAAATTAAAAATATTAAAAATAAAATTAGGCTTAAAAATAAAAATAAATTAATATAAATTTATAATGCTATATATATAATATTAAAAGTAAAACTTAAAATATTATTAAAAATATAAAAATAAAATTAATATAATTAATAATAGTATTACATTTTTTATTTTATAACTAAATATTAATAAAAATAATAAAAATAAAGTAAAATATAAAAAAATTAAAGAAATTAAAAATAAAAAAGAAGATTTAATTAACTTTAAAAATTATTAAACTAATTAAAAAAAGCATAAAATTATCTTTAATTTAACTAATAAGTAGGAAAAGGTACCTCTAAGTATATACTAGTAGTAGGCTTAGTAAAAAGTAAATATAAGCTTTATTTTCCCAAAATTAAAAGGTGGAAAAATAATACTTTATTTATTTATATAAAATAACTTTTAAATAGTCCTATATATTTTATAGTTTTATTAAAATATAAATAAGTATAATATATTATATAATATAAAAAGGTGCTTATACTACTATAATAATACTTTACCTTTATTAGTAAATAAAGGTCTTTTATATATAAAAAAACTAACAAATATATATTATTATAAATATTAAAGTAATATAATAAAAAAAAATAACTTATTTTAAACTTAAATACTTTATAAAACCTATTTTAAATTATAAGGACTTGCCAGTTATTATAATACTCTTTTTTTAGCCCTTTATTTAACAAATAATAATAGCCCCCCAAAAAAAATATATAAAAGTTAATAAACTTTAAGGCTATACTATTATATCCAACCTTACTAAAATAATAACCATACCTTATTATCTTACCTCTTACATTTTAAACAAACTATATTATTACCTCCAACCCTATTAAATTAATAACTATATTTAAATAACTAGCTTAGCTACTATAACTACTTACTACTTCTAGCCCTACTAGATTTATAAATATATTTGCTAAGCTAAGCATTTAACTCTTAGCCTATTTATATTTAATTTTAAAAAATTAACTTATTATTTTTATAATATAACTAATACTTATAATTACTTACTTATTAGTTAAAATATATTTTAAATACTATAATAGCTATTCTTTTATAATATTAAATAAAATATAGCCTTATATATTATAAAATTATAAAATTAATACTAATATAATTTATATAGCCTATATTAATAAACTTTATATAAAAAGGAAAATATTAAAATAAATAAATTAAGCATAATAAACTTTAATAAACAATATATTATTAAATCTACTATTATAAATGCCTAAATAATAGGTTAATTTATATAATAAGTAAAATAGCTATATAAATAATATTTAATATTATTTTATCTTTTATTTTAATAAAAAGTAATAAAAAGCTAATAAAAGCTAAGCATTTTTATATTATAATATAATAAAAATATAATTATAATATAACCAAAATTATTTTAGCCCTATTTAACAAAAACTTCTATATTATACTATATTTCTATTATAATAACAACTAGTTTTTTTAAAGTAATAACTAATAATAAACTTTTTATAATAAAAGTTATATATATAATAAAGCCATCTAAACTATAAGGTAATAATTCTAATAATAAAGTTTAAATATTACTTTTAATTAAAAAATTTAAAATATTAGTCTTTAATAAAGCTAGGTTAATTAAAAAAAAGTTTAAAGGGCTAAAAAATACTTTAAACATAAGCTTAAAAAATAAAAATATATAAAAATCCCCCTTACCATCTTACTATTATACCTTAAATAATAAAGGCTAAACTTAAATTACTATATAATTAGAATTATAAAATTTATTTTTAGCTTTCTATTTAATGCTAATTCTAAAATACAATATATTAACATATATTTTTATAATTTATTTATTAAAGTGCCTTATAATTTAAATATAAATAAGTTATAAGGCATAATTAATTAAAAAGCAACTATTTTACCTACCTAAAT
This sequence comes from Diaporthe batatas, assembly GCF_019321695.1. Taxonomy (NCBI): domain Eukaryota; kingdom Fungi; phylum Ascomycota; class Sordariomycetes; order Diaporthales; family Diaporthaceae; genus Diaporthe; species Diaporthe batatas. Next base: position 2,916,066 of record NW_025408558.1, on the reverse strand, counting down.
ATATAATAAATAAAAATAATACTATTTAAGCTTTTAAAATATACTTTATAAATATAAATTATAAACCTTTAGGCCTAAAAAGCTAATTATAAAATAAACATTATTTAATAATAAATACTTTATATTTATTAATAAAATAGCCAAATTATAACCTTAAATTATATACCTATTAGTTTAAATATATAGCATAAAAACATTATTTCTTTAAAACTAACCCTACTAACATACTTTAAATTAAAATATTATAAAAACATATTTTTATAATTTTATAATAATAAATTACATATAAAATTTTATCCTTAAGCCAAACTTTATTTAATATTATTATTATAATATAACTAATAATAAAATAAAGGGCATACTTTTTTATACTTTTACTTTATATAATTATTAAATTTTAAAAGGCTATAAATAATCTCCCCATATATAAAATAAAAAATAATAAAATAAAAGGGCTATATACTTTATTACATATTTTATTATATTAGCATGCTAAATAAATACTATTTTATAAATAAAATATATAAACTATTTCCTTATAATTAGCTATAAGGCTATATAGCTACCTACTAATAAAAATAGCTTTTATAAAAATAATTTTACTTTTAATATAAAAATTATATTTTAATTATTAAAAGGTAATTACCTATTTACTTTATAGCTATAATTATTTGCCTTTTTACCTTAATATTAAAAATAATATTTAAGGTCTAGGCTTATATAAAGCCGCGAATATTAATATTAATATATAAGCAAATATTAGTTAGGCTAATATAATATTTCTTTTTTTAATTATTTTAGTTTTTTAATTTATTTATTTATAAAAAACTCTTTTTATTTTTAAAAAACTATTTTTAATACGCAAAAATAGCAAGTTTTTTAAAATACTTTTTATATATATTTAAAACTATAACTAGCTTTTATTTTTTCTTTTTATTTTTACTATTTTTTTTAAAAGCTTAAATTACCTTTCTTTTTATAATTATATTTTAATATTATTTTATTTTAAGTTTTTAGGCCTTAATTATATATATAAAAGCTTTAAAATTATAAGCCTTCTAGGCCTAATTAAATTATTTAAAAAAAATCTTATTTTTACTACTAGTATATTTATAAAAAGCAGCCTTTTATAAATTATATTTAATATATATAGCCTAATAGCTCTAACTATAAACCTAAAAAGTATAACTAATAACTTAATATATTATAAGTAGCAGCAATTTTATATTTATAGGCCACTATAAAGCAACATTTAATTAGCAAAAATAATTAATAAAAGCAAATAAAGCAAAAAAGTAATAAAATAAACAAATAAGCTTGCTTACCTTTAAGGTTTATATTTATACTAATATATAAAAAATATAAATAAAATGGGGTTTTTAGGCCTAATATAAAATAAAGGCGCTTAAAAAGGCCCTAAAAAATATTATTATTTATTATAAAAAAGTACTAATTTTTAAGGCCCTTTTTTTATTTAAAATATATTATAATAATATTTAGCCTAAACTATATAAATATATTATTAATAATTTAATACCTATATTTAAAAGCATTTTAATATAAAGCTTTAATAGCAAAAGGTAAATTATATTAAAAAATATAAATATTTATACTAAATTAATAATAATTTTATAATTAATTAAATAAATAAAAGCAAAAGCTAAAAAAGGCTAATATAAGTTTAATATATATAAACCCTTTTATTTACTTTTTAATCTTTTATTTATATTTAATCTTACTTATTAAATATAATAATTAGGCAAACTAAAAGCTAATACCTATTAAATATAAATGGCTTATAAATAAGGTAAATTTTAATATTATTTTATATAATTTTTTAATATACTTAAATAACAATTAAAAATAAAATAAATAAATAAATATATATAATTATTTTATTATATAATATTATTAGTATATTATTTACATATTTTATAAGGTTTTAATAAATTATTTAATATTTTTATATATTATAGCAATCTTTTTATACCTATTATTAACTATAAGGTTAAGGTTTTGCCAAAAATTTATTATTATCTACTATTAAATAGTTAATAAGCCTTACTTAAATTTATATTTATAATACCTTAAAGGGGGGGGCACTAAATAAAACTTATTTAAATAACTTTTATTACTAGGCTATTATTTTTAGCATTAAATAGCCCTTACTTTTAAATAAAATAAACCTTCTATTTAATTAAAATGGCCATTTTATTTAAAATTATTACCTATATATTAGTAATAAAGGTTTTTTAATAAATATTTATAAAAATAATTACCTTTAAATTTTATTTTTTATATTATTTTTTTAGGCCCCAAATAAATTTTAGCTTTATTAAAATAAATATAAAATAATAAAAAAAAATTTTATAAAAGGCTATTATTTTATTTTACCTTATAAAATTATTTTTAGCTAGCTATTTTTATATATAATTATAAATAACTTTTTTATATTAAATAGCTAATAAAATTAAAAGCTATAAAGCTAGCTAATTAGCTATTATAATTAAATTATAATTATAATAAAAAAGGGTATATTTATATTGCTTATATTACCCTTTTATAATTCTTTTAATTTTAAAATATATAAATAAAATAACTTAATTAGCTTAACTTACTATTTAACAAATATTTTATTATATTTTTAATATTTTAATATTAAATTATAACTTTTATTTAACTTTTATTTTATTTTACTATTAATTAATTATATAATAAAAGATATTTAATATAAAATAAAGTTTTAATAAAAAAAAAAAAAAAAAAAATAATAAATAAAATAAATAAAAGCTAAATTATTATAGCTTTTATAAAAAAAAAACCTAAAAAATAAAAAATAAAAGTTAAAATAAAAATATAATTAAGGCCAAAATTTAAAAGGGCTAATATTATTTTTTATATTATAAATAGGCGGCACCTAAATAAAAAGCCCCTTTAATAAATTAATAGAAATATTTACCTACTATAATATTATAAAGTAAAATATAGCTATAAAAGGCATACAAGCTAAGCATAAAGGGACACTTTTAATTATATTATAGCAATATAGGTAAGGTTCAGGCCAGGCTTAATAATAGCACAAGAAATAGCGTGTAAACAAGGAAAATAGGGGGCCAGGTGCAATATATAACATGGCCGCAACGGCGCGCTCATTTTATTTGCATGGAGGAGGCGGCTTAGTTAGCCAAACCCGATGCCGTGATTTTAGGACTCTACAAGTAGACGCCTTTGGGCAGCTGGGCCACTATAGCCGTTACCGTCGAGTCGCTTTGGGGCTGTAAAGACTTAGAAGCGACTCGGACTGACAAGCGAGGAAGCGCTACAGCCTCTACCGGTAAAGATGGATACTTGGTGGGTGCGGCTGACCTTTTTACTGCAATACCCCGGTCGATGTTGTTGCAGGTGAGCGCCCTTGCCCATCTCCCACTACTGTAACTCCCTCGCCTTGACTGCAGGTGACCCTCATTGCAGCACCCGCTTCAGCTCCAAGGTTGGATCTTTCGAGAATTTCCCGGGCAGGAAGGTGGACAGCAGTCATCAATACGTGATCCTGAACATTGGGATCCAAACGGAGTAGTTCTGTATCTGGCCTGCGATCGACAAGAGACGCTGCTGGTCGGCGCCCCCGATGCACCTGATCGCCAGAAACAGTGAGGCTCTGCTCGGTCGTGCATCCGAAAATGGACGTCCGCAGGCCGTTTACAGCGGGTTGCCCCGCTATTGACGGCCCCAAGGGTATGGTCGATCACTTGGCAATTTAAAAAACATTGGATTTGACCAGACAGCCCGGATTCCAAGGTTGCTTGCCCCGTTTTTGGTGCGTGGGCGCGCATGTGTGATGAGTGAGGTGACCAGTACGGGACGAAAGCGCCAGAACAAGCTTTGACAGGAGCTCCATGACTTCATGCGACAGGCAACAAGAAAATGCCAACAGCGCTACGGTGAAGGAATTCCAGATGTTTCATGTCGAGTTGATGAGGCTGTCGGGTTGGCAGACCCACCTTTCGGCGGCCAGCCCCTGACTTCTAAGCGAGGAGTGTGGAAATCCCCTGCGAATCTGGCTTATTCGAAACAACTGCCCCCAGCAGGCGTTTCGACAAGTGGGCCGTTTCCTCCCAACATGGTGTAAGTTGATTCGTGGAAACACTGCATACATAAACACGCGGATAGCCCCTTTTCTTGGCGGCGGCTCCCAATGGCCCCTTAATTCGACATCTCACCCCGACCACGATGGGATCAAGGCCCCACCCGGTCGAATTCGGCCGGACAGCCTGGGCGGATTCAGACAATGGCAGAGATCGATCCTTGACAGATTGCTCCCGAGGCTGATGAACGGGGGAGAGAAGAGCCACTCCGGCGCATAGGGGTTGCGGACCGACGGAGCGGAGCATGACGAGCAGCAAAGGGATGCACAGCATCGAATGGTATAAAGCATGCACCGTCTGCACCTCTCCGGATCTCCTGATGATTCTGGCAGTTCATCTCATTCAGCTATTCGTCTTCTGATCTTCATCACCGCAGCTGTCGCTTGCGCCATTCTTTCGCCCATTTTCGGCTCATTCATTCTTTCAACCCTGGTGGTATATCAAAATCGATTCTCTCGTCTCAACGACATCAACAGTTTCATAACCCGACTCTTTTCGTCCCCACCAAACAATCTCTTACCAAGCCCAAGATGCGTTCCACATTCGCTGGTGTTGCGGCCTTCGCGGCCACCGCTGCTGCCCACTACAACTTTGAGGCTCTTATCCACAACGACCAGATCTCGGAGCCTTACGAGTTCGTCCGTCAGACCACCAACTCGAACTCCCCTGTCACCGATGTGACCTCGGACGACTTCATCTGCAACCAGGGTGGCCTGGATGCCGACATCATGGCCAAGACCAAGACCCAGGAGGTCGCCCCCGGCGACTCGGTCGGCTTCAAGGTTCAATCCAACATTGGCCACCCGGGCCCTCTGTCTGTCTACATGTCCAAGGCTCCCGAGGGCACCACCGCCGCGGCCTACAAGGGCGATGGCGACTGGTTCAAGGTGTACGAGCTGACCACGTCCGCCATCACCGCCGAGGGTCTGCAGTGGGCCACCGGTGTCGACGGCGGTATCACCAACTTCACCTTCACCGTGCCCGAGGACCTGCCCGCCGGCGACTACCTGATGCGTGGCGAGCACATCGGCCTGCACGGTGCCCAGCAGAAGGGCGGCGCCCAGTTCTACATCGGCTGTGCCCAGCTGACCGTCACCGGCTCTGGCGCCGGCTCCCCCGCCCCCACCGTCAAGATCCCCGGCGTCTACGACGGCACTGAGGACGGCATCGTCATCAACCTGTACTACCCCGCCCCTACCAGCTACGATGCCCCCGGCCCCGTCACCTGGCCCAACTCCTGCATCGACCACACCGCCAACTTCGCCGACCAGACCTCGGACGGTGACTGCACCAACGACGACGGTGCTGGTGCTTCTTCCGGCTCTGGCTCCGCCCCCAGTGCCCCTGCTGCCACCGGCGCGCCCACCCCCACCGGTGGTGCCCAGCCCTCCGCCGCTCGTCCCACTGCCACCGCCGCGGCTGGTGTCGCTGGCAACGCCGCCGCTGCCCAGCCTACTGAGGCCGCTGACGAGTCCAGCTGCGCCAAGAAGCGCTCCACCAGGAAGCGTGGCCTCAAGCTCATGGCTTAAGTCTCTTCTAATTGATGTTTGTGGTGGCTTTGTCCGTGTCGTGAATACTTGTGGTTGCCTCGTTTGAGGCGGCCTCTTCGTTGTATATATATCCCAGTGTCCTCTTCGGGGCACTGAACCTGCATAGCGATAGAGATGCGATAGATTCGGAGAGTCGAGGGTCTCGACCTGTGACAGCTTGGAAACTTCCTGTCCATGGTCTTGACTATCCGTACAATAGCAGCAATGATCAACCAATTGCCAACTTATGATCCTATTGGGTATTACTCGCCGTGTTCTGCATTATCTGCATGTCTTGATTGGGCTGTCAGCCGAGTGCTTCTTAATCGACCATCTTGGGGCTCGAGTAACCCACTCATTGGCCTCATCGATTACACCTCAGATTTTCAACATCCTGTCTGCCGTATATTGACATGCCGACCAATTCTCCGCGGGGTCGCTTTTCTACTCTTGGTACCTAGGTAAGCACGTTGCCACCCTACAGAGAAGTCGCTCATGAGAGGCAGTCTTCTTCGAGCTTCATATTTCGTGGTCGCCCATAAACCCCTCGGTGTAGTGCTTCTATCGTGGCAAAAGCTCGTATCCATTACGTAGGTCAGAGTGGTTGGACCATATCGAAAAGAAGAATGCGTAAATGGTGCACCCGGACAAGGCATTCTCAATGACCGCGGTCCAGAGCATGCAGGCTGCAGCTAGCCTTGGAATTGACTTCACTCTAACCTGGGGTACGACAAAGTCAAACTCTGAAATGGATTGTTTAACTTGCTTTCAGCGGTTCGACGTTTCAAAGGCACAGCGCTCGGGATGTTCCCGGCAAGCAGGTGCTAGGATGACTTCTCGAAAAGAGTGGGCCGTGTAACAAACAACGGATTCTTGCGGTTGTGCACATGATGGCAATCTCCTCTTTATTGGCCTGGACGTGTTCCTTCGCGTCCGCAAAGAAAAACCCAAGCCAAGCGCTCGAATCTCAAGGTAAGTGTTGTGAGATGTGCACTGCTATGCTGGGTGCTGCTCGCGGACAATGGGGGTGCCTAGGTATACTCCGGTAGATCTACGGACGGTAGGCAGATCCGTGTAATTCTGAGAAGGTTTACGTATAGGAAAAGGGTGCCCACGTATGATTCCATGAAATATGTAAAGTTCGCGAAGTTGGAGGCGAGTTGTGGCCACCGGCCGCAGAGGCAGACTATTTGGCTTATTGGGCTTTTATGTTGGTAGAATATTGGCAAATCCTGTAGTGCACTGACCAAAGTCTTCTCATAGGCGGCACACGGTTCGATGGCGACCTCGGGACTAAGCTCGGAATGGGAAAACATTTCACATGATATCAGTCGTTGTTGAGCACTTGCAGATTGCTAATGTGGTGAAAAAGAAGAAGACATAGGAGCAGTTTCTATAGGGGTATCCATTCAATAGGTGCCAGTTCAATTCTGTACGGATTGTAAATTAATCAGATAGTACGGTGTGCTATGGTGATAGCGTGGGAGCTATCACAAGAAAAAGTCAAGTTAAACTGAGCGCTGTTTTTTGGCACCAGACTGGTGGCTTAATGCTCACATGCTTTCCGTAGGATCCCTCTAAAGTCTTCACACTTTGACATAATTCGATTTTCTTTCTAAAGTTTGCACTATATTTCTTCAAACGCTGGGTCGTGAGCGTTTACCGGGCGCTGTATGAAGGCGCCACATACATTTTATGTGTATGGGGATTAAAAAGCGAAGCCACTTTCTAAAATTTCTTCAATAATCTTGACACGCCATGATCGTCTGTTAGCACGGATCTTGTGGCCACTTGTTCCTCTAGTACCACACTATTTGCGCAAGCTCAAGCAAGTGACCTGGCACTAAAGAAGAATTGCCAAAAAAGCTCAAATATCAAATAGAGATGCCCAGGCCATCTTCCCAAACCCGATTTTTTCCCCGTCCACTTTTCTTGCCTGCATCAACTGGCATCACTGCCTTACACGCACAGCTTTAGCATTAGCACCACTGCTCCAAAACGAACACAATAGAGCACAACACACCACAAATACAATACAACACAACACAAAATAAAACAACATCTTGAACAAGATGCCGGCGTCCCATTCACCGCTCGGACGTGTGCCCCTAACGAATATCACGGCGGAGGCCATCAACGGGGCGAGCAGAGTGCGCCGGGACCGAGAAGAGGAACGAAATGTTGCAGCTCCTCGGCCTTTGTCGATGGAGGACATGGCTAGCCAGTCGCAACAGCTGGAACGATGGATGGCACAGCACCGGGAGGACCAAGCAAGGAGATCGCAGTGAGCTGTTGACCGAGTCTGGTGGGCTCTGATTGACTCAATCGGCACTGGAGATATTTCGACCACAAGTCACGACCCAGCTCAATTTCCGCTCCACATCAACAGCAAGTCTCTACCTGTATCCGTCCTGCTTGTCACGAGGGTGGAAAACAGAGACAAGATAACTGTTCTCAGTATGGAAATTGCGCTTAAGTCGGCGCTACCTTCTATGTAAAGGGGGAGGTTTGAGGTGATTGTGAAAGGGAGGCTTAGGTCTTTAAATGAACGGGCCACACTGGATGACGAAGCAGGAAGCCAGGGGGCTCCCCAGTCACCCACTTACCCACACTCACATTCACAATCACAATCACACTCACACTGCTCAACCATTGAGAGACAATTAAAGCTTTTAAATGTAAATAATAGTTATTAAATTTTAATTAAAGACTTAGAATAATAAGTAATATCTTTATATTATAATATAATTTAATTAATTAAAAAAGTTACTTTTATAGTTTTAAAAAAATAAAATATAAAACTTTAACTTATAATATATAAGAACGAAAATTTATATACCTAAAATTAGAAGGTATGTACTCTCTACTAACGAAGAAAGTATCCTATACAAAAAGACTTCTTATAAAAGGGCTAGCTAAGGCGAAGGGGGCGAGCCCTAAAGTGCGAAGTATAGCGGAGAGCTATAAGTAAGGCTAGTAGGTACAACCTAAGTTCCTAAAGGACTAACCCACCCTATTTATAACCTTTAAAATTATAAAGAATACTTATTTATTAAAGTTATAAGGACTTTAAGGTTCTATACTCTAATTAGTTAAATAATAGAGAGGGTATATACCTTTCGATTTTAAGTATATGAATTTTTATTCTTTAATATATTAATTACTTTTTAATTAATATTATAATAAATAATTAATATTAAAAGTAAAAAAACTTATTATATTATTTTAATTTAAAGTTTAATAATTAAATTAATAAATTTAATAATTATTAAATACTTTATTTATTTAAAATATAACTTTATAAAAAAATATAAAGTTTTAATTATAATATATATTATATTTCTTTTAAATTAAAACTAAATTTAAATAATTAAACTTTAAACTTATTATTAAATTTATAATTAATATAAGATTAAAAATTTATATAATTAAAATTAAAAAATATATACCTTTTTAACTATTTAATTAATTAAAGAATAAAACTTTAAAGTCTTTATAACTCCCTGCATAGGAGACAACGGTAGCTTGGCCCCCACTGACGTAGCTCTCCGTTGTTGAGCTCCTATACTTACTGGGTGGTTGCTGCTACCGAAGTTGAGGTCCAGAAGTCCAGTCGGCTGGTACGAACCATCCATGCCCCAGTACAATCGATGGCATCAGGCTGACTATGAAAATGACAGTCGATTTTCAAGCGATCCTCAAAAATGGCCTGGACCGCCTGGCAAGCTTGAGATTCCTGTCATTCGGGTTCCGCCAGGTATTCAGTTGCGGTGCGCCGGAATGAAGCGCAATTAGCGAGAGTCTATTCTATGAGGATACTGACTCTGCGGCGCTGTTTCATTTTGACAAGAATGAATTACGGCCCACTATCTCTTTGTCCCTACTAGTCGGACTTGGCGTCCGTGAGGCAGAGGTTCGGCGTGGCAGCGGGTCTCCAGAACTGGAATTGCCCAGAACCTTGAGTCAAAACCCTGGCCCGAGCTGCCAAACCCACAGCCGATTGTGTGTGTGATCGATTTACCCCTGAACTGAGCGAGCCAGCCCAGGGAGGCAGACATCTGGAGGTGGCGTCTGGGGAACTGTGCCTCGTGGCTTCACCGAACACCTCTGTCAATGCACCAGCTCGACTCGGGAATCTCGGACGTGTGTGACGGCGGGGCGGGTGACAGCAAGCAGGCCGAGCAAACAAACACAATGTCCAGGCGCTTGCAATTTCTAGATTTAGGGCAGCGGCAATGAAGCATCAACGGGCAAACAAACATCTCGGAGATGGGGGCAAACAGTAAACCAATGAGGCCACCGCTCCCGAGAGGTTGCACACATGCGCGCCAAAAATACGCGAACTCTCTTCGAGTGAAGCATTGAATCTTGCATCGGTGAACTGGGACTGGGTTGAGCTTAGACGGAGGGTCAACCTTGTCAGTTGGAGGCGGCCTTGTCCGATACACCAGGGGCTCGGGCTGCATTTTATTCCCGCCCGCCCTACAGGAGTGTGTGTACAAGCCCGACAATAAGGTTTAGGTGCAGTGTGGCACAGCCAGAGGCTAATCCACATTGCGCCAATGCAGATGCTGGTGGGGCCCCATTCTGCCCAGGGTTTCCTTTTTCCCTTTTCCCCTTCCCTTTTCCACAGCGACAACATGGGCAGTACAGTAATGACATACAGGGTGGACCGAGTTCCGCCAACAAATAGACGACATGAGCTGCTTGGAATTTCCCCTCCCAGCAGATTCGTGGTGGCATGGTGGGCTGCCCCATAATAATTGTAAATCCCAAATCCTCTCAGTGCGTCTGCGGGCCAGCAAGCAGCCAGAGCGAACAAACACAGACGGGCGGGCGGCAAGGATTCGGTAGGCAAGCAGACCCCTGAGGTAGGATCCAAGATCGTCGGTCCTTCCCACCCCCAAGCTACTTGGTCAGGGCCTGTAGATGACATGCAGGCATTGGCATACTCAGCCGGGCCGTTGACCAAGGCTTCGTCGCTTCTCATTTAATAGACCTCTGAGCCCACGCCTCCTTCCTCAGAGGCTGCTCCGTCCCATCACAGGCTCTCCGCCAATACACTCTTTCCCTCCATTTTAGTGCCCTTAATAAATCGAACAGACCAGTTGAGCGAGCATTCTTGCTGTCCGCTGAGTCGTCCATTCTTTCTTCACATCTCTCTTCTTTCTTTTCACTTCGGTACAGCTGTTCACAATGGTTTGCCCTTCTGCTATCGCCTCCGGGCTGGGCGCCGTCGGTGCCGCTGCTGGCTCCGCCAGTGCTCCTCGATACTCGCTGTACTTCGACCAGTAAGTTTGGGACAGTTGGCAGAGACCGGCCAGGGAAGTCTTGAAGCTGATCTGAACACATAGGTACCACACTGAGGTCCTCCCCAACAAGACGATGACCGCTGGTATCACACACGTCATCACGTCTTTTGCCAACTCATCCATCTTCGCCTCCGACCCCGTGGGCACTTACACCCCGTTCATGCCCATCCCCGATATCCGCGCCATGTTCGACAACGGAACACAGGTGTGCCTGGCTATTGGAGGCTGGGGTGACACCCTTGGCTTCCGCCAGGGCCTCGCCACCGAGGAGTCCCGTTCGCTATATGCCAGCAACATTGCGTCCATCATGGACACCCACGGCTTCGACTGCATTGACATCGACTACGAGTACCCCGCTGGAAACGGCTACGACTACAAGCAAGTTCCCAACTCGGACCTCGTCGGCGAGATCGAGACGCTACCTCAGCTGCTCGCCTCTATCAAGCAGGCCATTGGCAGGAGGGAGCTCTCCATTGCCGTGCCCGGCCTCGAGCGCGACATGATCGCCTTCACCCCCGAGTCCGGTCCCCTGATCGACAGTGCCGTCGATGCGGTCCACGTCATGACCTACGATCTCATCAACCGCCGTGACAACTACACCAAGCACCATACCGACGTCCAGGGCTCTCTCAACGCCATCCAGGCCTACCTCGACCGTGGCTTCACCCCCTCCAAGTTGAACCTCGGAATTTCCTTCTACGCCAAGTACTTCACCCTCGCCGCCAACACCACCTGCACGCAGCCCATCGGCTGCCCTCTTGAGCCGGCCGAGGATGCTCAAGGCCAGGACACCGGCACATCCGGCGCTGTGACCTTTGAGGCCTCTTCCTTCCCCATCGTGATCGACCCCAGCACGCTCACCACATCCACTGACGGATCTTGCGGCACCGGCACCCAGTTCATGTGCTCTGGTCCCGCTACCGGTGGCGCCTGCTGCTCCCAGTACGGCTTCTGCGGTGCCACCTCCGGTCACTGCGGCACCGGCTGCCAGGACCAGTACGGAACCTGCTCTCCGGGCGCCAAGAAGACCACCGCGCAGTCTTTCGCTGACGCCCTGGCCAACGGCCAGCTTGACGCTGAGAACGGCGGTCAGTGGTACGTCGACGCCGACGCTGGTCTGTACTGGACATACGACACCCCAGAGCTGGTCGCCCAGAAGTTCACCGACATCGTCGCCGCCAAGGGCCTGGGTGGTGTTATGGCTTGGTCTCTTGTTGAGGACAGCTACGACTGGTCCCTTCTCAAGGCTATGCAGGACGGCGTCAAGGGTCTGGTCGCTGATGCTACTGCCGCGGCCCCCCAATCCAAGACGGTCCGTCGCAGACGAAACTAGAGGAGGACTGGCGACGCTGAGGCAGAGTGGACGCCTCTACTTCAAGAGACAAGCGTATGACGTGGGGTGGACGAATGGGGTCTCCTACAATGAGCCTCGATGAAAATATTGTGGTTAATTAATATAAAAGACTTGCCTCAATACCTGCCACTTCTCAGTTGTGTAGTATGATGAAGCTGTGACTGTGGACTGCCCCTAGCAATAACTCAGACCAGGAAGTCTCGCATCTCCGCAACGACCACATCTGGTGCCTGCTCAGGTATATAGTGGCCCGAGTCGACAGAATGCCCATCGACGCCCACCCCTGTCTCCGTAACCTTCCGCCACTCTGCAAGAGCGTCGAATGCCTTCTCTACGATGCCGACATTGCCCCAGAGCACCCTGAGGGGAGACTTGATACGCCTTCCTTCTGCTAAATCTCGCTTCTGCTCATCCATATCCAGCGTTGCACTAGCTCGATAGTCCTGGCACATCCCATGTACTGTATCAGGATCACTCAGCCCATTGACATACACCTCGAAGCATTCAGATGCAAAAATGGCGGGCCCATCTCGCTGCCGGCCGCCCATGAACATCTCAGCAAGCTTGCGCGGGCTCCCAAGAATCAGCGTCTCGGGTAGCGGGCTCTTTTGGATAAGAAAGAACCAGTGGAAGTACGCCTTCGCAAAATCCAGGTTGGTAGCCTCGTACATGGCGAGGGTGGGGCAGATGTCGAGGAATATTGCCTTGCGAACGCGGTCCGGGTGGTCCACGCACAGCTTGTGGGCGACCCGGGCACCACGGTCGTGTGCGCAGACGTAGAAAGGGGCCCCACCGAAACCCAGCCCGTCCATGACCGCTACGCAGTCCAGGGCCATGGCCGACTTGGCATAGCTAGAGACGTCGTCCCTTGGCTTCGACGATGCGCCGTATCCGCGCAGGTCCATCAGCACGACGTTATACGAGCCCGTCAGCTGTGGGGCTACGCGGTGCCACATGTGGTGGGTCTGCGGGAAGCCATGGAGGAGCAGAAGGGGTGGCAGGTCCTTGCCGCCGGTGCTCCGGATGCCTGCGATCGTCACCTCCGGCTCGGCAGAGGTTTTGATGCGGAAGGGTTCGAAACCGTCAAACATGTTGCTTTTGGCTTTTGGCTTTGTCGCGACGCCGTCTTTTCAGAGGTGCTTTGGGCGGGATGTTGGCTTTTGATACAATGTCCCAGGTATCCTAGGGTAATCAACATCCACATACGTCACTTGTCGAACTGTCGCCGCTACGGGCTGTCAAGGTGCGCTCCGGTACGCACTGTCTCGGAAAAACAAAGCAGAGCCCCCCCCCGGTTAAATACCCTTTATTTTTTAGTTAAACTAAAACTTTATTAATAAGGTAGAAACTTTAATATTTCTTAATAGAATACCCTTATTAACTTATTAATATTCTTTAATTAATAAAAAAAAGGTTTTAATAATAACTAATTATTATTTATTATATTTTAAACTCTAATAGTTAAAGTTTTATTTATATTTTAATTTATTATTATTTAATAAATAGTTATAAACTAAGTTTTAATATAATTATATAATAATTTAGATTTATTATTAAAGGTTATTATTATTTATATAATTACTTTAAGTATATTATTATTATTATTATTAAATATAGTTAAGTTAAAATAATAAATTATAAAGATTTATTAATTTATTTTTATAATAATATTATAAAGTATAATTAATATATAAATTATATAAATTAAAAGTTAAAAGATTTTTATTTAATAAATTAGATTTATATTTTAATAAAATATAATACTTTTTATTAAATAGTTATAAATTAATATTATTATAAAATAATAAGTAATACCTTTAAAGTTTATATATAAAGTAATAAATAAATATATATATTAATTTATTAATATAATAAAAGTTTTATAATTATTACTTTTAGTAGGTATATTAGTTAAATTATATAATAAAAATATTTATTTTTATTAATAAGTTTAGTTTTAATAAATAGGATAGTATAAAAGGATAAATTAAGTACTTATTAAGTATACTTTATAAATTAAAAGTTTTTAAGTAAAGTTTACTTTTATATCCTCTTTATAATTATATTAAATAGTTTATTTATTATTATAATATATAAGGGTTATATAATAAAAGAGTTTTTCCTTTAATAATTAAAAGAAAATATCTTATTAAAGATAAATCTATATTTAAACTTAAGGTTAATCTTTATAATAAATAATATTTTTAATATTATAAAGTAGAAATAATTAAGGTAATAAATATAAAAGGTATAAAGTATAAATATTTATTTTTATATTTTTTAATTTTTATTTTATTAAGGTATATTTTAATAACTTAAAGTATTATTTATATTATTAATATTAATATAAATTATTAAATTATAATTTAAATACAAATTTTATTTAATTTCTATTTTTATATTTAAAAGGTTAAGTTTAAAGTTAAAGTTATTTAAGGATATTTTTATTATATATAAATATTAAAAAATATAAAATAAAGTAAATATAATAGTTTTAATTAAAAGTTATAAAATTAAAATTAATAAAGTTTTAATTAAGTAAAGTTATATAAATAAAAAGTATTATTTATAAATTAAATAATTAAATTAATAATTAAAGGTTAAAGTAAATAAATTAATTATAAATAAATCTATTTAATTAATTAAATATTTAATATTAAATACTTAATTTATTTTATTTACTTAAAATAAATAATTTTCTCTTTTAATTACTTTCTATTATTAACTATATTTTTATATACCTAATTATTACTTTTTTATTTAAAAATCCTTTAAAACTTATTATATAACTTTTACTTTATTAAATAAAGGAATTACTTTAATAAGTTTTTAATTCTTTTATTAAATAATTAATTTAATTATAAAATTTAATATTAAATAAAATTAATTAATTAGTTAAATAATTTTTATAAACTTTATAAAGTATATATTTTTAATATCTACTTAATAGTTTATTAAATAATTATTTAATAGTTTTTATTATAATAATAAATCTTTTTATTATTATTATTATTAAAGAAATTAATAAAGTCTTTCTTTCTTTTAAATATAATTTAATTAATATTTTAATTAATAAAATAACCTTTAAATTATATTTATTAAATTAAATATCCTCCTTTTATAAAGCTTATAAAGGTTAAATCTTTTATACTTTATAACTCTTATAAATTACTTAAATTAAACCTTTTAATAAATCCTTAAAATACTTTTAAAGTACTTTTATAATAAACTTTTAATATAAAATTATTTTATCTTCTTTTATTTATAATAATAATAATAAAAGAATAATTAATAGTTTTTATCTTTATTATAAACTTTTAAATACTATTATTATTACTATTAATAATAATAAGACTTTATTAAATTTATAAAAAAAATAATAATAATAATAATAATAACCTTATTAAAGTTACTTAATTATACTTAACTTTAAATAAATTAATATTAAATAATAGATTAATAATTATATTAATATTATTTTTTTATTTTTATTTTTATTACTTTTTTAAAAGGGATAAAGTTAACTTTATTACTATTAGACTCCTCTTTATTAAGTTTTATTTAAACTATTTAATAATAAAAAGACTTTTAATAAGTATTTAATTATAGTATTATTTATTATAATTATATTAAATTAGTCCTTTAAATTCTTATTAAATAAATTAATATATATATTATTTTATTTAATAAAATATTATTATTATAAAGAATCCCTTTATTTTAATAATAATAATTAGCTTTATAATAATTATTTAAAAATATAATTATATTTTTATTAATTACTTCTATTTCTTTTATATAGGGTCTACTTTTATTTTTATTTTAATTTTCTATTTAATAATTATTAATATAAATTAAAAGTCTTAAAGTTTAAGTCTTTATTAAGTATATTTATATTTACTACTTACCTAATTATTAATAAACTATCTCTTAAAGTAATTATTTACTAAATAACTAATAATAACTAAAAGACTTTAATTAATAATTATTTAATTAAATAATTACTTTATAATATAAATATTTATAACTCTTTTATTAATAATATAACTTTATAATTATATAAAATTAAAGAAAGAATGGTCGTTAAATCTTAAAGAATATATTTATAATATTATTATAATTAAATATTTTAATCCTTCTATTAATATCTTTTTTATAAATTTTAATTATAAAAGTATAAATTTTTAATTTATAAATTAACTAGCTTTAATAAAGATATCTTTTAGTTTAATAATTATATTTAAATAATCTTTATACTCCTTTATAATTAAATCTTTAATTAATTTAATATATTTTAATAAAAGACTTTAAATCCTATAACTTTAATCCTTTTATAATATAATACTTTATCTTTTAAATTATATAATAAAAATATTAATAGTTTTTAAATTATAAATTTTAATAAATAAAGTT
Organism: Diaporthe batatas; assembly: GCF_019321695.1. Classification (NCBI taxonomy): domain Eukaryota; kingdom Fungi; phylum Ascomycota; class Sordariomycetes; order Diaporthales; family Diaporthaceae; genus Diaporthe; species Diaporthe batatas. Next base: position 2,899,313 of record NW_025408558.1, on the reverse strand, counting down.
AAGGTTAATTTATTTAAATATATTTATATTAAAAGTTAATTAAATAACTTTTAAAATATTTAATATTATTATTAATATTATTTATTAAGGATTTTACTTTAATAAAAGTTTTTATTATTAATACCTTTTACTTTTTCTTTCTATTAATAGATATATTCTTTTATTATTAATTTAAATAGTATTTTTATACCTTTTAAATTACTTAATTTATTATAATAACTTTATTTTAAATAGTTTTTAAAAATATTTATAAGTATTTTTAAATAATTTATTAAGCTTTAATTATTTTAATAATTAACTTTTAAATATATAACTATTTAAATAATATAGTATTTTATTAATAAACTATATAATTTAATTTTTAAATAAGTTTTATATAATAAATATTAAGTAGTTTAAACTTAATAGATTAATTTAATAATATTATTTATAAAGTTAATTAAGTTAATATTACTTTATATTAAAATAAGTAAGTTATATATATCTTTATAGATTAAATTTAAATTAATTATATAAGATTAGTATAATATTATTTTTATTTAATTAAATAATAAAGATAATTTATTATTAATATTAATAAGGTTAATAGGGGTATTTTAGTAAGAATGTTAGAGTTTTCGCTTTGTTAGTAAAGTTTTAGTTTAACTGAGGAATAGGGGGTATTTAATTAGGGGGGGGCTCTGCTTCGTTTTTCCGAGATAGTAGTAGCTTGGATTATTGCCGGTCAATCCTTTATCCTGGCAAGGGCCGTAGACCGATAACCGGTTCACCACCGCACCGAACAATGCCACAGTTCGTGTCGAGGGCGCACCGTAACCTCGGAAGTATTCAGTTTTGAGGAGTGGACCGGTATGCACGATTTGAATTCCGACGTTACTATTTGCGTCCCAGATTCTTCTACATTGGAACCATCACAGGGCGTGAAAGACTCGCAAGGCGGATTATTGTGCGATGGCTGCTCAGTTTGTCCGCCACACTTCTAAGTTGCCCCCGCAACTTCGAGTTGAGATCAGCATCAATGCAAGTGTACTTAAGGTATTATGGATGATTCTGGGTTCGCTGTGCAGTGCATTGAAACGAGCAACCTTTCTATGCGGTCACTTGGACTTAAACCACGCTCCAATCATTAACATGTCTCTTCGAGGCGTTTTTACAGGTGGAGCCAGAAGCCCGTCACCCGGTGTATCTCAAGTCCGGTCTCTACGACCCCACCTTATTCTTGTCCCATGGGGTGTGTTTGTTAGCACGAAAGCTCCGATCAAGATCCCGGCCACACATATAGCCGACCTAGGTCAACTACTTCACCTACCGCACTCAACACGTATCCCATATTCAGTGGAAATATCATCACCGCCTGTATCTGAACAACTGCGTCGATATGGCATCCACCATAAGCAACAAGCCTCTCCGCATCGCCGTCGTGCCCGGGGACGGCATCGGAACCGAGGTCATGCCCTACGGCGTGCGTTGTGTCCAAGCTGCAGCATCTCTCTTCAACATTCCCATGGAGTTTACATCCTTCGACTTTGCAAGCTGTGCCTACTACGCTAAACACGGAGACATGCTGCCACCCAACTGGAAGGAGACTTTGAGCGGCTACGACGCAATCTATTTTGGCGCCGTGGGACTGCCCGACCAGGTCCCAGACGACGTGTCGTTGTGGGGCAGCCTGCTCAAGTTCCGTCGCGAGTTCGACCAGTATATCAACCTCCGACCCAGCCGTCTCATGCCGGGCGTCAAGTGCCCCCTGGCAGGTCGCAAACCGGGCGACATCGACTTCTGGATCGTAAGGGAGAACACCGAAGGGGAATACAGCAGCATCGGCGGCAAGATGTTCGAGGGTACCGACCGGGAGACTGTCATTCAGGAGACCGTCATGACCCGCATCGGCGTTGACCGCGTGCTCAAGTATGCGTTCGACCTGGCGCAGAGCAGGCCGCGGAGGAAGCTCACCAGTGCGACCAAGAGCAACGGGATATCCATCACGATGCCGTACTGGGACAGCAGGGTGAAAGAGATGGCTACCAAGTATCCCGAGGTGAACGTCGAGAAGTACCACATCGACATTCTGACTGCTCATTTCGTGCAGCGGCCCCAGATCTTCGATGTTGTAGTGGGAAGTAATTTGTTTGGCGATATCCTGTCCGATCTTGGCCCTGCCTGCACTGGCACGATTGGCATAGCTCCCTCGGGAAACATTAACCCGGACAAGAAATTTCCCAGCCTCTTCGAACCTGTTCACGGAAGCGCTCCTGATATAATGGGCAAGGACATCGCGAATCCCGTCGGTATGATCTGGGCAGGCTCCATGATGCTGCAGCACCTAGGCCACCAGAATGCAGCCGACGTCATGTTGAGGGCCATCGAAGCTGTCCTCGCACGGTCAGAACCGGGTGTCATGACCGCTGATATGGGGGGCAAGGGAACCACAAAGAGTCTGGGGGAGGCTGTGGAACAGGAAATCCTCGCAACCAAAACGCAGTGATGGTTCGTGACGAAGGGTTATCTATTAAGCGCGAGACCAGCATATTATAGTCACCTAAAATCGAATCTATACTATTGATACAAAAGGAGTGTGAAAAGTATTCCACCATATGAAATCAAACTGAACATTCAGAAATCAAATTTCTGGCCAACGATCTCCTCGCTGTAAGCCCACAGCTTCCTAGAATTTTCCAGGTCGGTCGCGTACTCCAAAGCCTTCGACACCGCACAGTCTTCAAGATAGGCGCCGCTGTGGGCCTCTAGACCCGGGTCCAACGCAGCCGTCAGACCAGTTGCGCATCCCTGCGAGTCGTTCTTGGCGTGGCCTTCCGCGCTCCATTCCAGACCGGGGTTGTTCTTCTCGGCTGCAGCCTGCAGTGCCGGAAGCTGGGCCATAAAGTCCATGTGCACACCCAGGCCGGTCGACAGGATCAGGCCAGGGTGTACGGCAAAGGACTGGATGTTGTGGGGTTTGAGGCGGCGGGCCAGCTCGGTGGCAAAGAGAATGTTTGCGGTCTTGGACTGGCCATAAGCGGACCAAGGATCGTCTAGCAACATCCATTAATACCAGTGCTCATGAGAACAGGATACACTAATCAGAGTGGGAAGTTGAGCCTTTTCTACACTTACATTCTTTGCCGCCACTGAATGTTGGGTCGTTGAATCGGAAGGGTCCGATGCGGTGGCCGAGAGAGGTGAGGTTGATAATTCGTGCGCCAGCACCGGCGGCCAGGATCTTTGGCATGATGAGGTTGGTGAGAAGGAAGTGTCCGATGTGATTCGCGCTCAACTGCATCTCGTTTCCTTTCTTGTCGACCTGATATTCCAGAACGGCCATCAGGCCGGCGTTGTTGACCACGACATCAATCTTGGCGATTTCTGAATCTGACAGGATTGTCTCGGCCGCGCTGCGGACACTGTCCTGGTCAGAGAGCTCGCATGGCACGAACTTTACCGAGACGCTGCTGTTCGCAGATTTGATCTCCTCAACAACAGGGTCGACTTTGGACTTGGATCGGGAGACGAGTATGATTTGGGCCGGTGAGTATTTGGCCAGTGTTGTTGCGAGCCTAGCACCGAGGCCATTGGCACTGGTGCCAGTGATAAGGAATGTTCTCCCCTTGATCTCGGAGGGAAATGCTTCACAGACCTCTTCTGCTGTTGTCTGAGAGTTGAACTGGGACATTTTGGCTGTTGTTATACGAAGAGGGCGGATTGAGGCTTGCTTCCAAGGTTGGCCTAAGGTTGAAGTTATCTTGCTATGGTTCCGAACGGTTTAATGTGATGTTGGACCTTGGAATGGAGAGAAGAGAAGTCAGGTTGACATATTTATACATTCTGAGAATTGATTCGTGTAATATGGATTCAAGCTCGCAGCAGCATCAGCGTCGAGGTCTTTCGGCGATTTGATGGCGCCGCCAGTGATGATGACGCTCGCCGCCGGATGCAGCCGACTCGTGCTGGCGTCAGCAACTGGTAGTGCGTCTTTAAGTCCGAGTCGGTTTTGGCGTTAACCACAAATGGTAATGAATCCTTCTACCTGCAACTTTGAACACGCGCAGGAAAGTGGGTCCAATTCTGTCGCATCCCACATTTGATGTGGAATTTTTATTCCATCTATTACATTTTGCCGCTGGCTTCAATGTTTGCTGTCAAAATAATGATCAGGACACATACCGAGCGTGGAAATCTTGCATCAAACTAAATCTTGTTGAAAGCTTTCTAGATGTCCAGTGGCCAAATGAACCATTGACTGGGAAAGGACCACTTGAGAGTGAATAGAAGTTCCAGGGCTATATCCAGGATCCTACTCTATCAATCAATCAAATTGATGGGAATCTTGGAACGTGGACGATTCCAAGGCTCACACTTGGTTCAAGTTGCCTTAGGCGCCTGATGCAGCCAACAACCGGTAATAAGCCGGGGTTTAAAGACAACCCGGTGAGACAGACAGTGGCGCTTGTTGAATCTCCAATCTTCGTCAGTCACTCGATGACCCGTTTGCACAAATTTTCAGTCCGGTCACTTGGCCGTTGACTTGTCTGTTTGACCGAGGGATTGACTACCTGGACACTAGCGACCTCTGGCCAGTAACATGGGTCTGGGGGACGGTCTTAAGATGTCCTCAAGGCGACGCGCCCTCAGTTGACTGATGAGAGATTGGGTTAGGGTCAATCGAACAGGTTGTCAACATGCTCACCAGGCAGCAGTTCTGACCCCAGGGCTGTTGGTCGTCGTGGTGTGGCACTGCTGCGTGGCAGGGACGAGGCCTCTTGTCCCCACCCGTGCTGATGCGTCGAGTCGCTTCTGCTTCTCCTCTCTTCCCCCTTCCCATATCCATCAGAGTCAGCTGTGAAACGACATACACACAAAATGATGCTTCCTGAAGAGCCCCCGCGCCTCATCAGCCCCCTGAGTCCAACATTCGCATACTTTCTGGGCACCGGCATGCTACTGATAGCTCTGAATTGCTTCCTCCGTCCGCGCCAGGAGTACCGGAGGTTTGGCCTCCCCCTCGAAGATTCCCGCACACCCGCCAAGAAGAAAACCCACTCGCCACTCATATACCTTAAAGGCTCCCGCGAGCTCACCTACGGCCTAGCACTTATCATTCTACAGTACCAGGGCAATGTGGCCGGGGTCACGGCCTTCGCTGGCATCATATCACTGGCAGGACTGGCAGACGGCCTGGTGGTGTGGTCCAATGGTGGACAGGGGACGAAAGGCTAGACAAAGACACTTGGGCACTTTTTCGCCTTCGTCGTGCTTGCGAGCTGGGCGGCCTGGAGAGTACACCAGGTTCGGGAGGACTCGAAGGGTGGGTGGCCGGACGACCAGGTACATATTTTGGGCAGGTGACAGGTCGGCACTGCAATGCAGACGGGGGCATCGGTTGGTGAGCACCGGGTGACGGGTGTAGACATGGGGCCAGGGGCAGAAAAGAGTGCACGAGCGAGACTAGAGCAGGTCTAGGTCAACCAATAAATATATTTGAAGAATATTTAAGGATTTGAAAACGAGATATGTGATATCGTCCAGGATACTGGCTCTTTTCACTTCCCATTTGCGTCCTTGCCAAGTCTTTGAGACAATTCCTTCAGACCCTGACCTTGGCTCATGAAGAAGTCCTGATGATGTTTCTGGTTAGCTATCCTGTTTCGCTTTTACTCTCACGGTATCGTGGAGCATCACTAGCAAACGCAGCCATCGTTCAAATGTGCTTACCCCGAGCGTAGTTGGTACCCAGTTTGCCAGGAACTTCATCGTGCCAGCCCAAGGTCCCTTGTACACCCTTGACCGCATACCCCCCCCCCCCAAGCATATCGTCAACTATAGACTGAGCAAACTCCTTTGACGAGCATCCTTTGGGTTTGGCCTCCCCACTTGCCCATGAGGCTATGATATCTTTTATTGGAGTATAGCGTGAGTTTGGCGGCAATCCAAAATTAGAATCGTTGGCGTGAAACTGGCTGTTAATGGTTCCGGCCATAATTGTGATCACACTGACTCCGAAGGGTGAGAGCTCAAGCCGTAGTGTTTCGGAGACTGCGTCGAGTGCGGCTTTGGATGCGGCATAGGTAGCTGAAGATTTCGAATTGTGGGGTAAGTCAAACTTGAAGTGATGGATATCACAGGCCAGGGAGTGCCAGGTTTCCATGCAACTCACCTATCCAGGGCGTATTGAGTATGGCGCCAACGCTGCTCACGTTGACTATCCTACCCTGGCTTGTAATTAGGAGGTCTGAGAATGCCTGTATCATTCGAATCGGACCCCACAGATTGGTATCAAAAAGCTGTTGTGCCCTAGCTATGTCTACGTCAAGTATAGGTTGTGCATAACCACAACCTGCGTTGTTCACGAGGATATCAAGTCCTTGGCCGCTCTCAGAGACAGCCTTGACAGCATCAGCCACCGAAGCTGGGCTCAAGACGTCAAGCCTCAGAACCGTGACATTACTAAGGCTTGAAAGTGACTCTGGGACTTTCGCGGGATCCCGAGCTGTTGCAAATACACGATGCCCTCGCATGGCAAGGGCAACGGCCAACGCTTCCCCTATGCCCCCAGCTGAGCAGCCTGTAACTAGGATTGACTTTGTGGACATTGGAAAGCTTGTTTGGAAAGGTGATGTTCTGTAGGTGGATGTAGGTGGAAATCCCGATCTTGGTGTTGCTTGTTTTGCGGAGAGACGACAAGAACCGCATAGAAAAGGGATGTGCAAGTCTCCGTTTTCTCCACGCGGTTAATAAGACGCGACGCGTTGCTGTTGGCCAAGGCTCGACATTGCTACCAACAGCCCTGGAGCCCTCGGCGCTATGCCCGTCTGGTCCGATCATACGCTGCGGCACCACTTGTCGCCATCGATGCCCAGGTGCAAATCCCATCACAACACTGTATTTCCATGTCCACAGTGACAACAGGAATTGCGTGTCCCTGTTGGGTCTGTACCTTTACTCTGGGTACAAAAGGGGCTCTCTGTGGTGTTGGCACATTTGCCAACTTTAGAAGCGATCGTATTGACTTCGGAGAAATACCAAAAGACTCCAATGGCTCCTGTGGAGATTGGTGCAAACCGAGAATTACTTGTTGGTCTCCGATCCAAGCTCAACAAAAGTCGGTCTCAGGGGTGGGTGACACATGGGTGATCTGGAAAATAAATGCCAGATATCAATTACAACAACGCTTGAACACAGCGCAAAAATGCTCATTAAGCACTTTGTCGAGCGGGTGTCATCTGCATGATAGGGTCACCAATATGCCGCTAGAAGGGATATCTTCGTTGAGTTTTAGTAGCAACGTGCTTGTAAGGACAGCCCAAGATGACGCTGACACCCCTGACCTTGTAACCACCCTAAGCAATTGGCGTTCATCCAAATTCCGTCGCTGGCGTCAGCACTACTCTCCGTTCCTCCGCCCTGCTTGCCCTTGACCGCAACCCCCAACACCTGCCCCGCTTTCTCGGCCGGCCTAACTCCGTTCGAAGTTGGCAACGCTCAGAGCAAGACACGGGATTGTTGGAGGCTTGGGAGGAGGACAAGATAACAAGGACCAGATGACCCCGCACTAATACCAAGAAGCCCAAGACGCCTGGCCAAGCAGCACGTGCCCGACGCCATGACTTTCGACAGCGACAACAGTGGTGATGAGCGTGGCGTTGCCATTTCTCTTGTGTCCAACTCATGTCCCATGCTATGTAGTGAGTATGTCAAGACTCAGTCCAAGAATACCACATACCTAACGAGGTCCAGACAAGCACTCCTGTCATCTCAGCCAAGTCAAGTCAGCCTCGCAAACAAGCAACCACCGGGAATAAAGAGGATACGAGCCCAGGCCTTGAACAGCCAAGATGGCCACTGCATCAGCGATAGCGATAGCAGCGGCCTACCACACCACGATCGATCCGCGGTTGCATCCGTACCCTTATGCACACCCGGCGATACACGGCCTGGGTCTGCCCACGGGAACTGCCTACACCCACTTCTCCGCGCCGGACCAGTACGAGGCTCTGCTGGGTAGGAAGCTGACGCCGACGCCGTCACATTTGACCTCCCGCATCCTGTACGTGCCCAGCCACAACGATAAGGCTGCGCACCTCCCGATCTACGACTTCACCAAGGACTACAAGGAGACGGTCCAAGATGAGCCCGTGGGCAGCTCACGCTTCAAGACCCGCTTCGGCCTGATGCCCAAGCCCAACGGAGACGGCCGCGGCTCGAGCGAAGTGAGCTACCTGGTCGACTTCGAGCCTCTCGAGCGGCGCAAGTCACTATCTGGGCCCATTGTCCCTGGCGGCGTGGGCGCTGGTGGCACCCGCAGGAAGAGCAGCCTCGGGGCTGGGCCGGCGCTTGTGACTCGCGGCACAGTCAGTCGCCGGATGCTGTACGGTGGTGCGGACGTCGGCTTGACCATTCCGCCACCGCAGGCGTCGCTCGCCGACGGGGACGTGGCCTACAGCGTGACGCCCGCCTCGACGGACGTGGACATCCGGGTCGTGGTGAGCTTTCCCCTGAAGCCGACCCAGAGCAGGTTCGGCAGCAGCCGCAACGCATGGTTCACGTTCACCGTGCCGAGCTTGCTGGACGATGAGAGGACGCTGCAGTGGCAGGTCCATCCCGTCGAGCACGGCCTGCTGAGGTACACGCTCGTTGAGTTAGGGGAAGGCATCCGTGATGGTGCAGTAGTGAACGACGCCGCCAAGGATGAGGAAAACTGGTGGGAGGAAAAGAAGGAGCAAGATAAGGCCAAGGAGGATGGTGGAGACGAGGAAAAAGTCCCGTACTCCGCGACGCTCGAGAAGCATGAGCCTCGAATCCGCGCAATCTACCACAATGTTGGCCTGGGCTTTTCACTCTCGCAGCCCTTCAGCGAGGGCGCCCTGCTGTTGCAGGCCAATCTCGACCCGGAGCTTGAGGCCATCATCGTCGCCAGCCTGCTTGGCCTATTGTGGAGGGCTCGAGGCGAGGAGAGCAAGGGGAGGAAAGGCTCCAAGAGCGATATCACGCCAAGGACGAGGTCCAAGTCCGAGGTCAACGCACCGGTCAGGAAGAACAGCGTCGGTGCGGCGAGTGAGGAAAAGAACGCAGCTTTACCGGCGCGACCCGGCCGTCGCCAGAGCTTAATTGGGAAGATACTGGGGAAGAAATAACAAGGCCCAGCTCGCACAATGATGTGGCAGAGGGGGAGACAGCACTATTGATTACACAGCATTGTATTTAGTGTCTTCGAATGCTTCAGCGGCGTCTGGGCAATTTGGTGTTCTGGATTATGAGATACCCGTGGGGAGACTGTCACCATTCACTTTCCTTAGTTGGTTTGTACAGAAAGGCAACGTTGGAAATTATTAATTGAATTAATTGTCTGACGTAATTCATATGGGTATCGTGTATTCGTCAGCTTCATTGCAAGCGGCGGCGACGGTAGATGTTCAGATTCGAAAGTTGCGAGCATTGAAGCCGCACCCACTCCAAGGCGTGCCTCCGTTCATGTATTGGTATCACGCATGATCACGACTATGCACCCTTCTCGCACAGCAAAGCCTCCTACCTGACTGCCTCCCATTCTCTTCCGGGTTGTCCACCCCGCTCATTCCTTAGAACATGGCCTCAGGAGCTCTGCCAGAGCCAACCGGCTTCCTGGAAACGCCACTATTGCCGATGGACGAGTTGCGGTCGTGTCCATAGGCGTGGTGTCCGCTGAGACCACCGCCGGTAGATGTACCCCAGCCGACCTTCCTCGTGAAAGTAGCATGCGTGAGCTCGGCGTTGCCAAAGTCAAACGCCGCACCCCTGTTGAGGGGAATGTGGTTAATGCGCCAGTCCCAGATCGCTGCATATGTCATCCTGTAGGACGAGAACGCCATGACCGATCCGATAACTGCGCCAGCGAAAATATCGTACCTGAACACAAGGTTAGCTGTCATGCTGGTTGGCACGCCTACAGCTCTCCCGTTCAGCTTACCAGTTGTGAAACTCATCAATTGTCAGGGCACCACCAATGAGGCATGCGCCGAGGATCGGGGCATAGATGGCGATCAGCTTCCACATGGCGGGGTGATAGTTGGAAAAGACCTTGAGCTTGGCATTCAGGTACAGGTACAGATAGACGAAGCCTGCAAAGGCGGCTGTCGTGTGGCCCGACGGCATCGATTCGAGGCTGTCGTCGATCTGGTTCCGGTCCCCGGTGCAGATCTCGGATGTGTAGTAGATCTGCTTGAACCCGGCGGCATTGTAGCCACCATCGGCGCTGTTTGTGGCAAGAGAAATATCAGGCTGGCACACAGTCAGGAAGTGCGGGCGCAACCCTCCTATCAGCCACTTGATGAAGACCTGGAAGACGGCGGCAGTGATCAAGGAGTAGAGCAGGCCGATGACGGCGTTGTTGACGTCCCAGAAGGAGCGAACGCGGATCTGCATGACCAGGAAGACGAAGATGGGAACAAGAGCGGCCAGCATCGCAGCGGCCCAGATGGGGATGATCTCTTTCCGGAGGGGGTAGGCAAACTCGGGGTAGACGATTTCGCCATCGGAGAAGAGGACGGGGAACGAGCGCGTTGGTGCTGGATGAGCCTCGTAGACCTGGTTCCGGGGATCAGCAATTGCCCAGGTGTGCACGCAATGAATTAGAAGCTGAAGTGTTTGATATGATCATGACTTACACCGAGACCTATCGCGCCCATTATAATCATTGTGACAATGTCGAGCCATGTGTGCTTCAGCCACTGGCCAAATGACGGCCGCGAGCTCATGGAGTAGTACGGCGTGCCTTTGTCATTGTGGTGTTTGGAATGAGTACCGGCTGAATGTGCTGCCGGGCCGTCACGGGGTTTACGACTGAAGATCCCCATTGTTGAGGATGATAGGTATGGTTCGGAATGAGGAGGACTGACACTGGCTGAACCTTCGGAAATGGGCCAGGTGGAGGTGGTGAACGAGAGCGGGAGCTCAGTACGGAGCCAGGGGTGTCGATGCCTCGGGCTGAGGCTGTTATGCTTGCAGCTGTTCTGGATCGGTCTGAAGAGAAACACGGTCACAGGAGGTGGTCTAGGGAAAGGGCGCCATGAAGCATCTATAACAGTCACGAACAAGAGGGCAGACACGTTGACGTCACATGAAATCAAAGGGGGTTGAATTGTGATACATGCACATGGTTTGCGTCGCGTCAGCCAATGGAACAAGCCGTTGGGCTACTGTACATACTAGGTATACACACTATTCCCCTTCATCGCAAGCACGGCAACACATTGCCGGACTATTGACCGGTCGGTTGGCGGCACGTGTGGTCAAGGGATGTTGGCCGTTGAGGTGATCCATCGAGGAATCGAGACCACCGGCGAGCGAACGATGACCTCAGGGCCGGCCCAGCAAGGAAATCCCCACATCTCGAGCCCTCCGCGCGCCCAGACGGGCCAGACGGCAGGACAGACGGGACCAGCCTCGAGCGATGGCTGATGGCTGTGAAACATGGGCAAGCTCCGGCCCGAGAGGGGCAAGGGAGCCATCAGACAGGCCTGACAGGGGAGGGAAGACAGCCAGAGTGATCCAGACGTGATCATCAGCTCCTTCTGGCTGTCTGTCAAGTCTGTGTACGTCTGGCTGACGGTAGAAGATGCGAGGGCTGGTCTTGGCACACATCACCCGCTCTCAAAACTTGGCATCCCTGCCCACCAGCCGTCCCATTCTTGGCGGAAGCTTAGCTGACGGCGAGCAAATCAGAGCACGCAGCCGGAGCTTCTCGCCCGTCCGGAGCTGCTCACACCCTGGTCCTGGACACGGCGCCAGCTCCCGCCACAGTGGCTGAGTGGCGCAGGAGGAGTCTGTGATGACGAGGTGAAGACGTCTGGGGACTCTCTGCCAATGCCGGCACACTCCTTGCCTGGCTCGATCATTTGATCATAAGATACAAAGATGGGCTCTTACCGTTCAGTATCTAACCACAAAATCGAGGTCTCTGCCTGTGGGTTGCAACTTGCGCTGGGTGGAACTTGGCTGGTCAACTGCTCCTGTTTAACTTAGATACCCATGTGCTGTGCTGGTGATCGGCGTTGACCTGTACATGAGTGTGGTCGCTAAGTACATTGACCTCGGAAAATTGAGTGTTTTCTGCGAGTGTCACAGTTTTCTTGGCGCTTGGCTCTGATATATGAATGACGCTCTTCAGACAATATTGGCAGGGCCCGGGCTGCAACTCAGTTGTTCAATGCGAAGGCCAGCTAGAACTTCTTCCCATGAGCAGGGCAATCTCAAGGTAGAGTTTTACAAGTAGGGCACGCTCAAATATCCTGCATATTTTAATGGTCGCGTGCTTATTCCACATACGTCCGAGCTCATATTGGACGCTTTCATACAGTGGGATTCTTATTCTACAAACAGAAACTTCAGCTGGCAATGACAAGGAACGAACGCAAGTTGATGATCACCAGCTAAGCTGACAATCCGGGATCTCAGTCAAGGTTGGCATGGACACCGCCTTCATGCCGAGGTAATATCTTACGGAGGACAGAGACAGATTTTTGAAAGTGCAGTTTGGCCTAGGGCAGCCATTGACTCGTGATATCCAAAATGAACAGAGCAGCCACTTGTATTGAGACGCGATGTATAGGTAGTCATGCAAAAAGAAACTGCTAGTGGGCTCCATACGTTCAACTACAGGAGCACCGCGACTGAAGGAAAAGTGACACAAGCAGAAAGAAAAAAAAAAACAGAGAAGGGAAGAAGAGGAAAAGTACACTGAACAGCCACGTATGGACGACATACTTGTCCGAGGTGCTTCATCGAATCGCTATCCCATACTGCACCCCAGATCTCATGGCAAATGTTACTATATAACCGTATTGCTGCAACGGTGCAAGATGCATGTTCGAAGGCCTTTCGTGCACACAAGGCCAAAGTATGCAGTCGGTGATCAAGACAAACAGTCCGATACAATTTTCGGACTCCCGATAGATAGCTGGGTGCGGAGTTCTTGTAGTTTTCTGGATTTATGAACCTGCTTGCATCCGGGTCTCTTTCCTTCTGGGCACTTGACGATATCACAGGAATTGACGGGGAACTAACATTGGACGTTTTACGATAGCAGTCTCCTCCTTGCTTCGGCGACACGTTGTATCTGAGTACCGGACGCTCTTAGGGGAAGCTTCGCATAAATTGATAGCGCCGCAGGAAAAGGATTTGTGATCTATTGCGAGCTCGATTCAGTGGACAGCACTGGGAGAATTAGACCATCGCTCCTACTACAACAACCCCCCCCCCCCGGACCAAAAAAAATGGCCGCTTAGTACACTTTGATTAGATGTTAGCTAGCCAAGACTTATATCCAGCATTTTTTCCTCTTTCCTTTGTGTTACAGTAGTAATGCAACATTTTCCACAAGGTTGCGAAATTAAGTAGGCGAGATACGACCCCAGAGATTTTAACTCTACCAGGGAGTGCCTGTTGCAGGCCGAGCGGATAAGTCGGACCCGGTTGTGCTCCATTATTAGCCATTGGTTGTCGATCACCGACACTGGCATGCTCTACTCGAAGTCTCGGCAGAGGGCACACCGGCACAGGTTGGTAAAATTCGGAGTAGCAGGGCGTCCATCAGGTGGTTCCATGCATGGGAAAACCACGGCCCGGATACTGACGCCAGCGATTCGAACGATATCAGCTGTTTACGGTTCGGTTCTGTGTGAATAACTTCGGTTCGCACAAAGTTCATCGACACTGCATAGAGCTGCTAAAGCAGGATCGCGTCGTTGAATGCCCGATTGACTCAGGTCATGTGGCGCTATTCCGGCATCTTCAATTTGATTCGAGCGGTGAGCTCTCCGTACAATGATTCTAATAGGGAATCATTTTGATGACGATGAAACCCAAGATGCCGATAGTTTCGTTACTGCATGGGCGAAGAAGCAATATGCTTTCCTGGGGGTCTAGGCACGTCAACTGCGGACCACCAGCCATATCACCCAGCCAGCAGCCTTCTGCAACCTCCACCAGTCCATCCAGCTACATGTGGTCGGTTTATTGAGCTAAAATTATCATGCAGAATGGGTTGTCTTTTATCTGTGAACCCGGCCCCGGAAACTTCTTCCCGGGCTGAGCTTTGGCGCCGGGCCAACGCAAGGGACGCAGCGATCGTTGCAGGGTTTATCACATGTCCAACCAATGCTTCGTGCAGGACGATCTGCCCAGCCTTTTTTTAGCCATGCCCACTCGGGCAAGCACCCACACCATCATCAGATTCCACTGTGGCGTTGGCCGAGACGCTCGAGCAACCACGAGCAGCAGGCTGATTTGCCAATCCATATGCAGCATGTGGAGACGCGTCCTTCGTTGTCAACTGGTTGGGAGTGATGCAATAACAGCAGCTGCAGGCCCGGCCTACCCCATTTGCCCATAACCCGTTCGTTTCATAGTCGCTTGACCACTTGGGCGATGCGTGGCCGACCGTGCTCTTCGGATCCTCGCCTGTCAGCAGCCAAATACCATTTCGAGCAACAACGGAAGAAGAGATCGGCTCAATGACCCCTCCGCCGGCGGTAAAATAGTCGTCTTTTTCACCTCCCACCAATCCTCCGACTGAGCACGAGTCGCTCCCGAGCTCATCCATCCGCACCTCTAGATCATCAGCAAGAAAGCATGTCGTCATCTGACAAAGGAGGCCCACTTTCCAGATGGACGTCCAACTCCTCAACAGCGTGCGGCAGCACGAGTCAACACAGCCAGATCGCTGCGCGGCGACAAACATGGGCGTCAGCAACCTGGGCCACCGGTCAGAATATTCTCACTGGTATGCTCTACCACCGCAAGGATTCCAACGCGAGTGCCCAGCAGTTTGGCAAGTACCAGGGGCTCCACCAGTATGACCACTTCATGACGGCGAGCACACTGCCCTTGCCGCCAGCCCCGGCGACCTCGGATGACTTGAGTGAAGCGAGACCCAGCAATACACGGCAGCGCGTGCCGCCACTTGATCTCCCTCCCCTTCCGAGGCTCTTGGGGCACGAGAACCTCGACGAATGGGACGACATCCTGGTCAGGACCCTGCGACTGCACGGTCTCGCCGACTACGTCACGCTGCCTCGGGGCGTGCCGGAGCCGCCGAACTCATCATCCCCGTGGGCAGCCACAAAGTACCTCGGCTCCGGCGGAAACTCGACCGGTCTTACCCACGAACAGTGGGAGCGCGACCGCGCTCTCGTGTGCTTGCTGATCACCGGTTCCTTCAGCCTCGACGTCCGCGATACACTCCTCGCATGCGGCTACGACCCCTCCGAGACGAACCCGAAGGCCATCTACGATCTCGTCCAAGAAGCCCTCCCCAAGGCCGTCGGCGAGGACGTTGCATCATGGCTACGTGAGCTCAACTCCATATCGCCCGCGGAGCCACGCTTTGGTGGTAGCCTGAGGGAGTACTGCCTGAGATTGAGCTACCTCCGAAGGAGACTATACGTCGCGGAGCCCCAGCCCAACGATAACCTGGTGCTGGTCATGGCAATATTGGGTCTTGGTCGTGACAGCAAATACGAGGACCTGAGCATGGCTCTCGGCCAGCAGCTTGAGAGGGGCGGCATGAGCTGGGCACGGTTTATGGGCGACGTTGCAGGCGTACACGGTCGGCAAGTAGCTGAGCGGAGAAAGAATAGGAGAAGGGTCCCTGAGGAACCTGCCTGAAAGCTCGGCGCGCGGAGAAATCTGAACAACGAAGTGCGACATTTGGGAACACTTCCGTGCCAGCAAGAAAGGCGCGTTGGTTGTGGGAGCGTCATGGAGGAACACCGCCACTTCCGTTGCCCTCTAGATGAAGATGGACAGTGGGGCTCAGTTCGCGCTGGAGGACGGGGTATAAAAGGGACGTGTTTTCAATGTACACGAGGTGATGTGGAGGCAGGCGGTCTGCAGCAGCGCTGATGTCCAGTTTGCTCGGTTTTCCTCAGCCTTCTTCGCCTTGCTTTCAAAGTCAGTCCATCCTACTTCCCCTTCTCGATGTTCTATCCTACGGTCTGAGGCATACAACGGCATGTCATGGGTTCTTGAAAGCAAGGTATTTCGCGCATATACGCATGGTCTTGGAGTTTTGGCACAAACACGCAAGTCCTGGAGCTCCATTTCATTTCTTGACGTTGTGAACGGGGCGTCGCGGATCAGCTTCTGATTCCACCAGGCTGTCCAGGCTTGCTATTGGGCATATTGAAAAGCACTCATAGGTTCAAATTAAGAAACGTGTAAGATAGTGTTCATTCAAAAATTATGGTCAATTCATCCTCGAAAATTGCATCAGCCGATGCCTCCATTCTTCGCCGAGTTCAAGGCTGCTACACATCCAAACCCCAAACACAACCATCTGAAAACCCATTTCTCTATATCGAATTTGGGCGAGGACAACTGGAAGAGATGAACTCTAAGCATAGGTAGACACCAGTTGACTGCCCCAACCTAGGAACAATAGCAGATCATCCATAAGGCTGATACGACACGAAAGGAAAATTTGGGAAATAATTACTCATACATCAATATCTGCTGGAATTAAAACCTCCTCCTTGCCCATTCACTGATCTTCTTTGTAAACCTCACAGATCTTGCGTCCACGGCCCTATTGAATAGGTCGCTGACCCAAAATAGTACCAATGTGTTTACAAACATGCCGAGTGCCCACCTTGTCAAAAATCTCGTATTCGCAGCGTCCATCAATGTCGCCGCGGCATCAGTCCGGTTCTGATGCACCAGGGACGCAGCCTCTCTGTTCGTCTCCATCCACGCGAACCAGGCGGGTCGCATATACCGCATGCCGACAATCTCATTCACACTGCTGTGGCAGAGATACATAGAGTAGCTGATCTCGCCCAGGTATGCCGCAAAGCGGTTCGTGAACAGGCGCTGCAGCAGAGGCTCGTCGAGACTGCTTCGCCGGAGAGGTGGTGAGTACATTACTGCCATCATGACGAGTACGCCGCCCCAGGACAGCCAGAACAACTGTGTCATTGTCTCATCGCCATGGTATGGGGCCGGTGTGTACCTTGCGGCCAGCGTGCGGTACCCTGGGGTTTGCGCACCTAGGGTCTCCGGCCAGGAGCACAGGTGACATCCGAGCAGGAACCACGAGATGGTAGTGAAGTGGCCGAGCAGGTGGATCACCCTGCTGTTTTTGACTTGGCCCCGGCCGTCCTGGTCGCCACCTCCGGCCGTGCCATGTTCGTCTATGGTGTCGTATATGGAATGCGGCGGCCATGTGAGTGATGCCTCGGCGAGCAGCGGGCCTGCCAAGAACATCGCCTGGTCACAAAATCCAAGCCGGAATGCCCAGGTAATGCTTGCCAATAGAACGGAGTTTCTGACCCAAGCTTTGGAGCGCGAGAGGGCAGTCAAATACAGAAATATCATCATCGACCCATTCCACTCCACCGGAATGGTCCATAGGTGGCCGTCATAGGGATTCGGGAACTGCGTCGTGCGACCAGGAACAAATTGGAACGGATTCAATTGGCCTGACAAGATCGACAGCCAGTGCCAAAACTGTTCAGACGCACTATCCAGCGTCGGCGGGATGGTGGACGGGTTGTTGTCGAGGATCGGCTGGTGCAAGCCTGGCCAGCGAGCCAGCACCGCTATAATAGCTGTCTGTACTATGATTGAAGGATAGAGGCGGAATGGTCGGCGGAAGATAGACCCCGAGATCGAATCTAGAACTTTTTTACTGTCAAGCCCAGAGCGGCTCGCCTTTATGACAGAGATCGTCTTGGCCGACAACACAAATCCGGAGATCAAGAAGAATAAAGACACGCTTGCTCTTCCAGAGTGGATGACCCTGATTATGGGCAACTGCCAAAAGAAGTTGTTTGTCTCGGTCGATCCATAGCCATGGCGTAGGGCGGGAAACCACAAGTAGGAGTAGTGAAATATGTACACGATGAGCGCGGCGACTCCCCGGACACCATCAAAATAAGCCGTTGGTCGAAGATGTGTTGTTTTCTTTGCTCTTGGTCTGTCACAAAGCCTGTCGGTCATAAATGATGGTAGGAGGACTCGTGACAAGAGAATGAAGCACTTCCGCCAGGTAATGTACCGCGTTTGAGCAGGTTGACTTCTGCCAGTTGACGCTTGTTTCTCCCTCAACTCCAATCCATCTTCGATTTCATCGTCATTGGTGTAGAGGCTCCAAGTCGGGAGAGATTCGACGGGCATGACCCGCGTGTATGTGCCTCGGGTAAAACCCAGAGCTGATAGGAGGCGTTGCAGAACCATTTCACCTGAAAAGGCCGATACTCGACTCATTTGCTTGATGGACACAGAGCTAACGAAGAGAAGAGAATGGGCGATCATTTGGGCGGAAATAGTATTATATCCCTCCAGATCCATGCATTCATTCATCTTCACCTACCTGGATTGTAGAACATGCGATTATAGCTTGAGCCTAACATACTTAACCCACATTCCAACCACCCTTATTATTTATTTACCTATTTATTTAACGCTATTTATACTACGATTATAATTTCTTTATTCTTAATAATAAAATCTTTCATTCATTACTTTTATTCTTATTTTTAATATTTATAAAATTTAATTTAAACTTATTAAATTATTTTAAAATTTAAATAAAATATATTTAAATTAAAATAATTTTTTTTAAAAGTTAATATAATAATTTATATTTACTTTTAATTATTAAATATTATATATAAATATTATTAAATTAATATATTTTAATCTTTAAAAGTATTTATAAAATAAATATATAATATTTAAAGTTTTATTATAATTTTATTTAATTATTAAAATATTATTATTTTTATATATTTATTAAAATATAAATATTTATTAAATGTTTTATAATTTCAAAAGAAATTATTATATTATATTATTATATAAACTATTTATATATTTTTAATTCTATTATTAAATAAGAATTAAATATTAAAGCTTTAAAATAAAATATAATATATTTTAAAATTAATTTAATTAAATTTATTATTAAAAATACCTTTTATATTAATATATTAAGTTATATAAATTTTTATTAATATTATTAACTTATTAAAAGTTAAAACTATTATAAATTATAAGATATTTAATTTAATATTAATATATATTATTATATAAAAGTATTAAATTTATTATATAATTTAAATAATTTAATTAAAATAAGTAAAAATAAAATTATTATTTCTTTAAAAGATATATATAAGTTTTAACTTTATTTAAATAAATATTTATTTAATAAATTTAAAAGACTATTAACTTTATAAATAAAACTACTTAAAAGTAGTTACTTAATTAAATTAAAATATAATTAAATAAAGTAATTATATTTTATTATTTAAATTTATAGTTTTAATAGTTTATTAATAAAAGAAAATAATTATTAATAATAAGATTTATAATAATATAAAATAGATTTTTATTTTAAAGAAAGATTATTATTATTTAAAATAGTTAATATATTTTTAAAAGTTAAAAGATTATAAGTTTAATTTAAAGTAAATTAAAATTTATAAAAATTTTAAATTTAAGCTTAAAAGTTTTAATTTAAATTAAATTTACTTAAAAGAATATTAAATAGATTTAATAAAAGTTTAAATAAAGTTAATTTAAGTTATAATATAATAAAATAGTTAATTAAAGTTTAATTAAAATTTTATAATTATAAGTTTTTAACTTTATATTTAAAATAGTTAAATTATTTTATAATTAACTTTTATAATATTATAATTTTAAATTATAGTTATATTTATTAAATAAAGCTTTTAAATTATAAAAATTTAAATTTATTATTTTTATTAACTTAAAATTAAAATTAATTTATAAAATAATATATTATAAATATTTTAATTATAAGAATATAATTTTAATTTACATTATAAATTAAAACTATTATTTATTAATATATATTATTATAATTAATTTATTTTTAAAATAAACTTATAAATTATTATATTTTAAATACTTTAATTAAAAGATTTTATATATTAACTTTTATTTTAAAATTTAAAATATATAAGTTTATCTTATTATATATTTTAAAAATTAATAAAATAAATAAATAATAAAAGTTAGAAGTATATTATTTTATTAATATATAGTTATTATAAGATTTAACTTTTAATAAAAAGTTTTATTAAATTTAATTTAATTAATTTACTTAAATTAAAATACTTTTAGAATATAATAATTATAATTAATTTTATTAATATACCTTATATTATTATTATTATTATTTTAATAATAAAATAAAAGGATTAATAATATATATAATATATATATTATATTTAATTATAAAGTTTATTATAAAAGTTTCTTATTTTAAATTATTATAAAAGTATTATTAATTTTATTATATATTTTTATAATAATTTTAATAATATTTAATTAAAATTTATTTATTAAAAATTCTTTTATAAATTTATAATAAAATATAAAGAAAATAAAATAAATTATTATATATATATATATATATATATATATATAAGTTAATATTTATTTATTAAACTTTTATTTATAAATATTCTTTAAGTTAATATTAAAAGTATTTTATTTCTTTAAATTTATAATATTTTAAATATAAAATCTTTTAAACCTTTTAATATCGCTTTTAATACCCCTTTTAATATCTTTTAAAGATATTTATTTTTAAATATTTACTAAGTATTTTAATATTAATTTAATATTTAAAGTTAAAAATTAAAAATTAAAAATAAAATTCTATTTACTTTAATTCTTTAATATTTTTTCTAACTTTTTAACTTTTTAAGCTTTTTATTTTTAATAATTAATTTATATTGAAATACTTAATTAAAAGTTAAATATTTAATTAATATTTAATTAATTAATTTATACGTAAAGTAATTATATTAAAAATAACTTTTAAAAAATAAAAAGAAATTTATATTTAAAATATTAAAAATTTAAAAAGCTTTAATTAAGTGTATAAATTTGTATAAGTTCTATATATAAAAATAAGTATTAAGTAGGTTGAAAGAAAATACTAGGTAGGTGGAGGTTAAAGCTACGCAAGTGGATGCTAGCTTGATGTAGGGTGGTTGAAATTAGGGGGCGGTCGGAATGTGGGCTGGCTACGTTAGTCGATTTAGATATCGATGTCTAAGGTAAAGATCCGCAATCAACCAATGCCAGCTGCGTTAGCAGTTCAATGACTCTCAACCATCACCAACATAGTTTTGTAGGTACGACCTGTCTCGTTCAACGTTTCACTGTCTTACAATCTTTTGGTGTGGATGGCCGAGGATGAGTCGCAACGGGTGGACCCGCTTAGGCATATCAGGGGGCACATGTTGATGAAATGAGATTGGTCTAGCTTTTTGGAACCGGAGTAGGTACAGCGTCTCAGACCTGTCACTGCAAGTTTGAATCGAATAGAAAGGGATTCCGCCCCTTAACGGGGTCTCGATGATGGGAAGATGCCTTGCATGCCTGTTGAGAATTGCTGACCCCGCTCCCTTGAAAACCCCACTTAATATCCATTTTGAAATGCACGGCAAGCAATAGGCGATTTCCAGTCTCCTTGAAAATTCGCATATCATTAGATCATTGCCTGTCGTGGAAAGAGAGTAAACTGAGATTGTTATCAGTGGTGGGGGAGGGGGGTAAGAAGTTTTGGACCATTTCTGATTCACTGCGTGATTTTGTACCAAGCTCACGTTTGTGGAAGCATGCTGGAAGCGAGGATTCACTGATTAGGGTATCACAAATAGTTGCTTAGACCGTCGTGGAAGATGCCTTTAGTAGCTATGTCACCGCGACCATTCTTGTGGTGGACGTTAGAAAGGATAACTAGCCTTTAGAAAAACTACCTACGTGGAACAAAATTGTTTAGGGATACCCGTGGGTTTGCTGTCGCTCCGAGGAACCTACTACTAGCACAGTGAGCACCAAAACCCCACACAGTTCAAACCCTTATATATTTAAGAGAAATAAAATGTTATACTTAATATAATATTACGCCTTTAAATAAAAATAATATAAAATAAAAAGTGTAGTTTTAGAAATTTTAAAAATATTAAAAATAAGATATTTAATTTTTTAATTTAATATTTTTAATATTTATTTATTAAAATATTTTTATTTTCAATATAATATTAAAATAACTTAAAAATTAAAATTATATATTAAATTTTATTTATATTAAAACTTTATTTTTTAAATTAAATCTTTTAAAAGTAATATAAATAATAATATAAATAATATAAATAATATAAATAATATAAATAATATAAATAATATAAATAATATAAATAATATAAATAATATAAATAATATAAATAATATAAATAATATAAATAATATAAATAATATAAATAATATAAATAATATAAATAATATAAATAATATAAATAATATAAATAATATAAATAATATAAATAATATAAATAATATAAATAATATAAATAATATAAATAATATAAATAATATAAATAATATAAATAATATAAATAATATAAATAATATAAATAATATAAATAATATAAATAAATTTTATATTTTTTTACTTTATTTTTATATTTTATATAAATTATTTTAATAATAAAACTTATAAAATACTTATATTACTTAATATTATTTCTATTTAAATTAGTTATATTAAGTTAAATATAATATTTTATTTATTTTAAATATATAAGGTTTTTAAATATAGGGGTTTTATCCCCTTATGCTGGCTAGCAGGTGTAGTGGGTAACCGAAGGTCTTACCCCTAGGTAAGGTAGGCTACTTTTTAAGATTGACATGTATTACAATTTATGGAGCCCTCGGTGATCACTTTGATTTACTTGTTGTATCTTCCCTTGCGGCTAATAATACTCAACATTGAACGGTGGCCCGCTGTTAAACCCCTAGGAAGTGTTGTTGAGATGTTTTCCTTCTTTGTCAACGTGATCAAGGTCTCATGAACATGGTTATTATTCTGGATGTTCACAATGCTAAGGACGTTGCCTGTATTGCCCCTGCGTCAAGAGAAATTCTGTGAATATTATGCACCTGAAAGCAACTGCAGTTTCGGCACCGAATGCGGTGAATCGTCTCAATTTATATACTCTATGCTCTTAGTTTGAAGCAGACCTGGCTGGGGTATCTGCCTGGGTGATAAATTGCATTGCTCACAAATGAGGCGTTGTATGTAGATGGTTTGTTAACTGATGTTTGTGCTAATTAACTTTAAATGGGATTTGCCTCTGCTACATAACAGATTAAGTTTTCAATAAAAACCAGCCGCGCCACCGAGAATGGCGGGATGCACACTTATTACGTCTAATCGTCGTCCTCCGCAGCGGCCTTCTCCACAAGGTAGTACCGGTCCGAGCCCGTCTCGGGGCTCTTGTCGTGCTCGATGGCAACCTTGTTCAGCTGCAAGAGGGCGTTCTCAAGCACGGTGTCCTTGTGGCGCCGGTTCTTGCGGCCCAGGTCGTTCAGCCACGGGTTCTTGTTGAGCAGGTAGTAGACAATGGCGATGAAGATGGTCACACCGATCGAGTACGCCCAGACCATGACCACAGTAACGATGTCCGTCCAGCCATTAGCGGAGTTCTCGAAGATGGTCTCGGGAGAAGTCCGCATGACACCCCCGCCCGAGCCGGACAGCCATCCAAACAAGGCAAAGATGGTTGCGAGGACGTCCACGACGAAGATAGCACCGACAAGCTGCCACGAAGGCCACGTCTTGCCACCGCGAGTGACGAAGATGAGCCAGTTCTCAGTAAGAGAAACCTCAAGGAACAGCACTTCTTGGACCGAACCAAAGTTCTGGATGATACCGCCGTTCTCAAGGAACATCGTGGCACGAATGATCCAAGTGGCAACGGCCAGCAGCGAGCCCAAGATGAGACTGACAACCCAAATCTTGGGTAGCTGCCACTCGACGGGCCGAGGCTCAACATGGGCATTGTCATAAGCAACAGCAACAGTAGCCAAATCAGCGAACAGCGCAATAAAGACGACGAGATCCGGTCGAATAGTCTCGTTAAGGATGATCATGGAGAGGGTGAGGTAGATCTCAAGGTGGATGCAAAGAGCAATACGGTACTCCACGTAAGCCTTCATCCGCTGGAAGATCTGTCGAGCCGTCTTGATGGAGAGAACGATCGTGCTGAGACCGGGAGAGAGGAAGACAATATCTGCCGCGGCTTGCGCTGCTTCGGAGGAGCCCTCGACGGCGATGCCACAGTCGGCCTTTTTGAGCGAAGGGGCGTCGTTGACACCTGTGGTAAAGTCGTTAGCACCAACGCTTTTCAAGAAGCTGAGTGCAAGAGAAATGCAAGAGTCTTTGCGAGGCCGTAAAAGGGGCAATGCTTACCGTCACCAGTCATGGCAGTGAGGGATCCCCTCTGCTGAAGCATCTCGACAACTTGGTATTTGTGTTCGGGGAACACCTCAGCAAAACCATCCGCGCGATCGATGAGGTCATGTTGCAAGCTGCCAGACAGGCCGCTGTTGAAAAGCTTCTCTGCGTTGTAGACCTTGGTGCCGAGACTCAACATCTTACAAGTCTCCTTGGCAATAGCAATAGCGTCACCAGTAAGCATCTTGACGGGAACACCTAGACGAGAGAATTAGCACCATAGTCTTGCCTCTTCGGGCGGCAAAGGATTGTGCTTGGTACTTACCGAGAGCCTGCGCCTCAATGATTGTCTGGCCAGTGTCCTCACGGGGCGGGTCAAACATGGAGATCATGCCAAGCAGTTGCCAATCCTCATCGTTCTTCTTGACCGCGACACCAAGAGAACGGAATCCACGGCTAGCAAACTCCTTGGCCTTCAGGTTGTACAAGCTTTTGGTCTCGGCCGAGCAGTTGGCGAGGTCCACAACGGCTCGGGGAGCACCCTTGGCACAGATGTAGCGGTCCTTTCCAAGTCGGCATTCGCAAGTGATACGCTTGGAAACAGGGTCGAAGGGTGTGAACTTGTCGGTGATCCATCCTTGGCGCAGAATCTCGCGTGCCTTGGGGTAACGCTTGAGGGTCAGGATAGTAATCTTGTCGATGGGGTCCAGAGATTGGATGTTGTGAGAGCTGGCCAGTGCGGCAACGGCCATCATCCAGTTGACATCTTGACCCTCGGCCACGTATGGCTCGCGAATGCTAAGCTTGTTGGCGGTCAGTGTGCCAGTCTTGTCGGAGCAGAGAACATCGACGCCCTGAGGGATAAATCGTGTTAGTACAAAGCTGCCAAGACCACAATACTACACGCGTTGGACGAGTCATGAGACTTACAGCAAGGGACTCGATGGCAGTGAGCTTCTGGACAATTGCCTTCTGCTTGGCCAGGTATGCAGCACCAACGGCGAGGGTGGTGGTGGTGACGACAGGGAGACCGACGGGCACACCAATGATGAATAGGATGAGTGAGTAGTGCAGGAGAGTCTGCACGCCGGGGGAAGCAATGGGGATGTGACGGAAGAAGCCACCGATCCATGCAGCCAAGATCCAGAACATGACGAGAACGAGCAAAGATGTTCCGATACTGTCCATAACCTCCTTGAAGTGACCACGGTCCTGGGTGCCTTGAACAAGAGAGGCAGTCCTTCCCACAAACGAGTAGCGCGCAGAAGTCTTGACAATGGCATATGCCTTGCCTCGCTTGCAACCAGTCGTGTAGAATACGACGTCTCCCATGTATCGGTCCACAGCTAGCGACTCGCCAGTGATGGCGGACTGATCACAGGCAACCAGAGGCAAGCCGTAGTGAATAGACCTTGCGTCGTCGTCGTCGTGATCGGCCTCCTTGTCGGCGCCTTTTTCATTGCTTGTCTCCTCGCCAGAGTCGGTGTCGCCGCTGAACTTGTCCTCGTTCTTGAGCTTCTGGAACTCGTGGTAGTCCTCCGGGCGGCTGTAGTCGCAGATCAATTGACAGTCGGCGGGGATGCTTCGGCCCTCCTGGAGGATGACAATGTCTCCGGGAACGAGCTCTCGCGCAAGAATTTCCTCTTCCTTGCCATTGCGGACGACAGTAGCCCTCATGGCAATATCCCCCTTCAAGCTGGCGACGACATCGGCAGCCTGCTTCTCCTGATACCATCCGACGCCGGCGTTGAGGATCAAAATACCAACAATGACACCAAAGTCAATCCAGTCCTTCAGACCGACAGCGAGCAGCGCGGCAATTTCCATTACTGATAAGTGCACGTCAGATTAAACTGCTATTATCCTTTGTGGTATATCAATCGCAAGCCCACTCACCGTAGAGAATTGGACCCTGGAAGAAGCCCATGAACTTCCTCAGCTGGTTTTCCTTCTCGGCGGTGAGCTCGTTCCAGCCGAAACGTTTGCGGCGTTCCTCGACATCGTGATCGGAGATACCCTGTCGCATATCTGTCTCGAGCCACGCGTCGGGAGGGACGAGGTTCTGGTTCTGCTCGACCTCGAGGTCGCTGCTGAACATCAGCTTGAGAAGCGATGGGGGCTTCTTGTTCTTGCGGTCCTCCTCTTCCCCGTGACCCTTCTCCTCGCCGCTTGCATCGTATCTGGTGATGAACCGGTCCAGGGCCTCATACTCGGGCAGCTCGCTGTCGTCGACATCGTGGCTGAGACCCCCCCGGGTGCGAACCGAGGCCGAAGCCTCCACGTCGTCGGCATGCGCGGCGTGGTTGCCCTCTTCTTTATGGCGTCCGAACGCCATCTCGACCGTTCCTGTGGGAGAATTCAATGGAGTAGGAAAGGGCACCAAGAACGGTCACCTGAGAACGCCTACCACTGGATACACGACCACCTGCTACCGGAAGTAGTGTGCGCGGATTGTAGGAGAACTAGGGACCGCAAAAGGGAACCGTTGGAAAACAAAAAAACATCTGGATCTAAAAGGCGAGCGGACGGGGCACCACGAGCTCTCTTGAATGAATTCGTCGTGAGACATTTTACATTATTACCTGAGGGACTTTTCCCTCACCAACCCAGCGCTGGAGCCCGTCTGATCCGTGCTCTCGCTTTTTCGGCCTCGCCCAGCTGCACGTCCATCAATCGTATCACGCTGTCACCATCTGCTCTCGCCCGGCCGGGCGTGCAAGTCGCGCAGAGAGGGCCCACATGATGGAAAACCAGGGAATATGTGAGGTAATTAGCAAATGATATGGGCTTGTTAGACATCCGGCGTGCGGCATTTTGTTCTCTCGCGTGTCGGATGGCTTGTGATTCGCTAGTCGAGTCTGTGCCGGTGGGCGTGCAATTCCTTTGCTTACTGTGGCGCTACTGTATGGAGTCGGTGCAAGTAGTCAGGGTACTCCGTACAAAATAGTGGCACGAACCTGGGCCATTGAAACAACATTGAACTCACAATGTCACTCATGGCTGCTGGGACTGTGGGATGGAACTTTGACTAGCAGCAGGCAGACAAAGCCGGGGCATCCGTGTGCGATCGCCTCTGATCTTCGCGAGTGAGCGAGGACCACACGAGAGTGGGGCAAGCCGTCCCCAGCATGCCGTCATATTGTGGGTCTTGGCCAGGTTCCGCGGAGCCTCGCGGGGTATATTATTCTGGGGCCACTTGCTGGGACGCGTCCATGAAGACGAGCCAGGCGAGGAAAAAAGACTCGATATCCCTCACGATTCGGCCCACGAGGGGCTTGTAGCCAACCAGGCCTTTGTAGGCCAGCTTTTTGAGGCTCAAAAGGACCTGCAGATCCTCACATACCTCCCCGGGATTCGGGCAAACAAATCACAGCGATTTGTCCAATGATCCATGTACGGAGTCAGGGGAGTACTCCGTAAGCATATCGGCCAGCGGTTCCGAGTTCGGCAGACCATCCTCGGCGACGATCCTTTCAAGTGTTTGTATTCCCCGGGCTGGGATCTCCACCAGACAATGTAACAATACTTCGTCATGGCGAGGATATCATTGCTTCAACGAGCTCTACCAGGCGCACATCTCTTCCGCAATGGCATAGTGCATATGCAGAATCCTTCATGGTTGAGATGACGGGCCAGCCTTCTCTGCTTCTGTAAATCCGACTTCCACAGTATCTGAGTACCTCTCTCGTGGAACCCATCCGAGTCTAGTACAGATGGTCCATCACGAAGTCGGCCCACACAGCACAGCAAGGCCGCGTGGATCCACCAACGCTCCATCCTTGGCTGGAAAGCTTCTTTCCACTACTGTATACGATACAGCGCCCCCAATTGATAAGCGTGCATCCAAACGCAATACTCCAGACGGCGGCACCCCAGACAGTCGCCACAAAACAAGAAAAAAGTGCAGCCCGGAGATTATCGACACGGCCACATTCCGTCCAGATATCGACTGCAACTGATCCGATTAACTGGATACTTCCCACGACACCCACAATAATCCTGCTGTACGCTCAGCTAGCCGGCCGTCTTGCCCTCGGCTAACCCGGTGCCATGTGTGCGGCGCATGTGCCGGCTGTCCCGGGGAAGTCGTTGTCTCGCCTCGTTTTCCTGTATTCGCCTCCCGAATCGTGTCCGAATCGGCGATCAGGCCAAGCTTCGAGTACGCCGTATCCCTGAACACGATAATCTCTCACGTGAAACGGTCCACGGGTGGGCTCGTCGGTGACTCGGTGAGGGCTAGGCTACTTACGAGGCCAGTACAACTTGCACACCAATCGACGGACACGCAAAGACGGTTGGAACAAGATTGTAGTTAACTATTTCGAATTTATTGGCTCGTTACATTTCATGACACATGTCTCCGCCCCTACTTCAGAACATGGTCACCACTGGCACGTTGAAGATATTAGCTCGGGACTAATTGTAGCCTGAATTGTGTTAGGCATGGACTGCAGCAACAGACAAAATTGTGATCAATGCAGCTGGTACTTCTCAAATCGCAATTGAGAAACTGTGACTATCATCCAGCACGTGTACACGTGTAATTCTCGCGAGTACATGTGGCTATTCACAAAATCACTATGGGAAGTCGCGTCTCTCATCCCACGTCGGGACCCCAACAATGAAATACCTAGGCACAGCAGGCGTCTTCACCGACCTTGAAGTTAGCCCGACGGCATTCGTAATACCTACGACCACAGTCGGCGTATCTGGACCAAGGAATCACAGATGGGCATTCCCCTGAGTCCCGTCCCTGACACTAATGCACCCCCTCCTCAACATCGATCAAGGCCACAACTCCGGGCACAGTGACCATGCTTCAACCCGGCACCGTGCCAAAACCGGTCCCTTAACTACCCCAGGATGGCCGTACTCGTGGCCGTCGCAACAGAGCTGGACTGTGCGACCGAGCTTGGCGCCCCCGCGTACTGCGTCGGCCCAGGGACGAGATAGTTCTGCGTGGTGGGGCCGTAGAGGTCATACAGGATGCCCGGGTCGGTGGCCTTGTACAGCGCGGTGCCCAGGACGCCGCTGGGCTGCGCGGAGCCCGTGCCCGTGACGGCGAGGTTGAGGCACTGCGGGTAGCTCTGGGCGCCGTTGGGGTTCCCCGCCGAGTGGAGGGCGATGATCTCGTGGCGCAGGACGTAGTTGCCGCTGGCGAGGTCGGCGGGGATCCTCACGAGCCAGGTCGAGTTGTGCTGGATGAGGACGTCGGCGGCCCAGGTGCCGATGCCGGACCCGCTGATGAAGCCCACGCCGTCGACCTTGAAGAACTTGAGCGTCGTCTTGTCCACCGTCGCGCACGAGGCGCCGCAGCTGGCGAGGTAGTCGATGACGGGCCCGTGGTGGCTGTCGGGCCAGTTGGGCGTCCACTGGATCGAGATGGAGTCCCCCGCCTTGACGGGTATGTGGGCGGCGGCGTTGGTGGAGTTCTTGTGGCAGATGATGTCTGGCGTCTGGAACGCGTCCGGGGCGATGAAGCCATTGTCGAGGTTGGAGGATGCCCATGCCGCCACGATGGGAGGATTGGGGATGTAGGGAAAGCTGCCCGCGTCGTATCCCTGCCAGTAAACGCCGTTGATGACTACATTGCTGACATGTCCGTGAGCCACGACGGTGGCAGCTCCCGCAATGAGGCTGATGATGTGCTTGGAGGACATGGCTATCTTCTAATAATTCGTCGGATATCTGTCTCCAACGTGTAATACATATGTGTGGTTCATGAGATACGAGGTGTTCGTGCTCTCGTATATGTACTCATGGACCCCGTTGGCAGAATGAAGTACGCCTGTCACGTCCCAAGTGTCCAACAAGATGCAGTCCGTATCCGAGAAACAGCATTCCGTCAATAGAAGCTGAGCTACGGACGCTGTCCAAAGTATCGTCGGACATAATTCCCCATCCTGGAAGGGGGCCATCAACGTTGACCTCCGCGATACTTTTCTTCTCGACTTGGAGCCCCCACCGTCACCCCTATTCCAGCTTACCTGAGGCCCAAACACAACCTTCCTCGGAAGCCATCCATATTCACAAGCCGGATGCGCCCATGGGGTGCATACATACGCTCCAGGATATGCCGCAGTCCACCAATAAACGACCCCATCCAGCTGTTCACCCACCACCGAGTCGCTCCATCCTCCAACATCCAAGGCTGGAGCAGGCACTGGTGCGAGCGGTGTGCCCCCGATGACCTGTGATCAGATCATTTGTCTGCATGCTCTCGAAAAGAAACAGGCATCGTCAGCCTTATGGGGCATCCGCAATAGGCAATCTCGGCGCCCTTCTCCCGCGGCACATCGTGCTCCGCCAAGACCCGGGGCATAGGTATGCCACAGCGTAGCATTGACTTGCAACTGATGTATGCGACTAGGTAATAGTCAAGGTAGACCGCAGTAAGACATTTCCACATGCGCACCCAGTCAGCCAGTACCCACCGGGGGCAGGCAAGTGACAGCTCAAGCCCCGGATTCCGACGAAGCCCCCGACGAAGCCCATGCGGCCCAGATGTCACCCCTCCAAAAGTAACATAACTTGGCCAAGAAATCCTGCTCCAGTCACAACTGACTGCATATGACCAGGACGGCCACACCCAGGATCCTGGAAAACGCACCGCACACAGCTACAATTACGTAGGGTCAGATTGAGGTACTGTCCACCTAGGTTGTAGTCAGCCAGAGAGTCCTTTTACCAACCAATCCACATGCCCAGGCAGAGCCTCCCTACACCCTTGTTAGCATCCATGGAATGCGTTCTTTTTGGTTCAACGCTGGATCTTTGAGCGTTTACCACCATGTGAAGGGGACCGTACGCCTCCGGGAGGCATACGGATTAAGAACGAAGGCACTTACTCAACATACATCCATGATCTAAGTGGGAACGAGACAACTTCAGCAACTATTTAGCAGAAGCCGAGAGCACCCTTCATCGTGCCATACATCAAGCCAAGGAAGGAGGCTCCTCGCCGACGTTTTGATACCAGAAAATAGCGGAAAATCAAGCTCACTCAGAGAGTTCTCTAGGACACCGTCTTCTATAGGACGACTTCTCATAGAACAATACCCTTCTAGCCACCATCGGAACACCACACTGTGAGATTTAACCTCACATAGAATACCCTACGATAGGACATCTACGCTGCCCCCGTGCCTCTAGACATACTTACACACCCACGCTTCGGAACGACCCCACGGGACGCGACAGGACTCCAAGTTCATCGTCGGGTAACAATCAGCCTGGCTCCAATAGGGAGGAGCGCTTAGATCTTTTGAAAGCAGTGCGTCTACGCTGCTGGATCATCATTTCCTGTATGAGACTACAACACCGACTAATTTGCACGAGTTCATGGCAATATATATCAAGCTGAAGAGGATATCATTCGATGGTCATGAGTAGAGTGCACCCGCCCCGCCCAGCCCAGTTCAAGTTCACCCGAAACTCCCGCTGCCTTGATGAATAGAAGAAGATCGCGCCGTTTTCCGTTGTGGTGAGGGTCTGTCTGTCTATCTGCCTCTTCCAAATCCCAACGCCCTTTCGGGACAGGGAGAAGCCCCAAGGCGGGCAGTCGTATTGGACATGTCTTTCAGAGAAGAACCACAACCACCGCTGGCGACATCATCATCCCCCCTGATCAAAACTCCCCGTCGCCGCCGCCGCCGGCGACCGAGGCCATCCAGAGCCCGACCAGACCCCAGGTGTTGACCTTCCACCCCCGCCACAGGCCGTCCAGCCCTTGGCCACGACGATAGACGGCCTCGGTGACCGATTTCTTGCCCTTCTTAGAGGCAGCCTTCCCCTTGGCGGTTGCTGGCGATGGTGTTGCGTGGACGGCGCGGGATCCTTCCTCGTTCACGATGGTGTACATGGTGCCGACTACACCGTTGTATCTGCCGGGGTACACGATAGTTTCGAGAGATGTCGTGGTGGCAGCCGCAGTAGTCCTAGCCCCGCCCGTATGTCTTGCGGGTTTCGATGCGGCCGGGCCGGAGTCTCCGTTGGCTGCTTGATTGTAGCTGGGCTGGCTGAGGACGGCGACCTGACCGCGCCGCAGGACAGTCTCCAGGGGCAATTTGATGATGAGGGCGGCGGCGGAGGAGCAAAACTTGGCGAGCGAGAAGGTGGCGGGTGACAACTCGCTGTCGATGAGGAACTTTGTGCGCAAGACCAGGGGCGTGGAGAGGGCGAGGACGGGATGCACCAGGGAGTGCAGCACAGTGGGCATGACGAGGCCCGAGGGACACAGGTAGGAGGGGAGGGAGCGCAATAGGGCGATTGTTCGTCGTGGACCACGTGTTGTGGACGTGATTATCAGCCTGAACGGGGTCAGTGAGCACGGCGCACAAGGTCGGATAGCAGGTATAAGGGGACTGACCTCGTGCGAACAAGATCAAGCGGAGAGAGGACAAGGCTTGTAATAACGGCGGCGGCGGCGGCCACACCAAGGGATGCCCACGGGTAAGGTGATGCAATGTCGACGAGCCTGTCCAGATCGGTCTTTAAGCCCAGGTCTGGCACGTCGAAAAGAGCACTCAGCAGACTGCGGGACCAGTTCTCGAGCAGCGACTGCAGGACGGTGTACACGAATGTGGCGTTGGTCCCCTTCCAGGTGCCCCAGGCGCCTTCTCTCTGCCATAGTTGCGACAAGACCTCGCTTATGGAATCAGACCGGCTGATGTTGAGGATGTGAGGTGGTAGGTCTGGCTTTTTGGTCGGCTGGGGGGAGTCTGGCGGTGGTGTGGTGGATCTCCTCCTCCTCGTGCGCGCTGGAGAAGGCGTATTCGGGGCAGTGGATGTGAAGTAGGCAGGCTCGTCGCCTTCGGAGTCGGAATCAGGGAGCTATGTAGTGGTGTCAGTGGTCTGAACGGGTGATAAATGCGTAGTTCGGGGCAAGACAATAAGGCGAGGCGGGCTTACGTCTTCGTTCCATGGGCTCTTGAAGGCGGCCTTGGTGGAGACCTGGGCGGGTGGTGCCAGAGGCGAAGAGTGTGCGAGGCCGCCGAGGTCATCCTGGGCGCGGACCTGCAGCAGCAGCTTTGCGGCCTCGAAGGGCTGGGCCAGGAAGACGGAGGAGTACTTCCAGATGAGCTCGTCGACGAGATCCTTGACGGAGCGGACGACGGAGGGCGAGGGGTCTGAGATGTAGTCCTTGTAGTCGAGGTCGGAGAAGATGTCGCGTGCCTTTGACGCGTACTGGCCGGGAGGGCTGGCATGTGACGAGAGCGAGGTCGAGGGCGACGATGTGGGCGGCGAGGGGCCGTTGCGGGAGAAGGCGGTTGGGCCGGGGATGTTTGATGTCTGGGGGGCCTGATCGCCAATGGTAGGAGGGATGTAGTAAGGTCGGAGGGGGTTGACTCCTGGCCGGCTGCTGGAGCCGTTGCCGTTGCCGGACATTTTCTGGAGGGCGATTCGGGCGATTTGCAGCCGGATGGACGAGGTCGAGGACGAGGTCGGGTGCGCACGTGTGTGGTGTCAGAGAAAAGAAATGGGGGGTTTTATTTCGGCTGGACGCTGTGGATCATGGTCGCATGGAATCGTGGTTGAATCGGTGGTCGTCAATGGGCCTGCAGGCGTCGTCGAGGTCAAGTGTGGAAGTGGCGGCGGTGGTGTTGATGTTTGATGGTGGGTTTTGGTGGTGTTGGGTGATGCGACGCGATGCGATGGGGCTCTCGGCGGGGAAACAAGCGAAGAGCTTTCAGATTGGGGGGTGTGCCGCCCACTTTTGGAAGGATGTGAGCTCGTTTGGGTGCTGATGATGGATAAGAGACCCGGGTTGGTAATAAACAAAACTTGGAACCTTGGGAGCTATGGCTTGGGGGGTCGCGTCATGCATGGAGGTGCATAAACTCTCATCATGCTGTGCTAGACTAGCAACTAGATGCTTGCTGTTCACCGTTCCTTCCTATTATCTGCCCGTCTTATTGATGAGCGACTCGCTCTCACCTTCCCATGTACGGAGTACATAAACACGGTGATTACATAACAAGACTCTGTTATCGTTATCGATAACGACTACATCAGATCCCTGTCTCGAATTTTGCTGACGATCCCGAGCTCTTGCATTGGCGTTGCACAGGACGGGCGGGACTGGAGGGGATTGATCTGAGAGACAGAGACTGGCAGACTAGATGCACGTCAGGACTGGAACCCGGCCCAACACATCTGCGCAATATTCGACTCACTCACCCTCACACACACGCACCCTCCAAGCGAGTCGAGCTGCAGCCAACCTGCATTAACATCCAGAGCAGCAAGCAGCCTTCACATCTTCAACCCTCGGCGCATTGGCTGGTCGCGTTGGCGAGGCAGAACCGAACCACCACCTCGACCTCGCCGCCCATATCTATAGACGCCACCTTCCTCTGCCGCCTCTCCGTTTCTATCTTCCTCCTTCGCCCCTCCAATCTGTGAACCTCCATCTCTCGCTCTCTACAGCAGCAGCAGCCCCCCCTCAACCTCAGCTATGGCAACTTTACGAACATATGCGCGGGCTCTGATGCGCCTGCGGCCCTCCTCGACGCCAACAACGCCCTCCCCACAGCTGGCCCGCCAGTTCGGGACCACGAGAACCGCCCCCGCAACAGCAGCTGCCCCCAGAACCCTCGCCGCCCCGTCGACCTCCCGCCGGGCCATCCGGCGGCCCGCCCCTTCGATACCAGCTTCGCGATCCTTCTCCGCCACCCCTTCCACGCGGCACGGCCACGTCGACCCCCCCAAGCCCGGCGAGGAGCTCTGGGTCACCTTCATCGACAAGGACGGCCTAGAGCACAAGCTGGCCGTGTCGAAGGGCGACAACCTGCTCGACATAGCCCAGGCCCATGACCTCGAGATGGAAGGTGCGCATTCTTATTCTTGTCAAGATGTTTTCCCGACCTTGCCTTGCCTTGCCTGGTCTTTTTGCTGACACTTCCGCTCCTTCTCCAGGCGCATGCGGCGGGTCCTGCGCTTGCTCCACATGCCATGTCATAGTCCAGAACGAGGACCTCTACGACAAGATGCCAGAGCCCGACGATGACGAGAACGACATGCTGGATCTTGCCTTCGGCCTGACCGAGACCAGCCGCCTGGGCTGTCAGGTCGTCATGGCCCCAGAGCTGGACGGCCTGGTGGTCAAACTGCCCTCCATGACCAGGAACCTACAGGCTAGCGATTTCAAGTAGGCAGGGAGATGGGAAGATATGCCATGAAGAAACAAGACGGACTGGTCACTGCGAGAGATCCCGTCGAGAGGGTTGGGATGAGTCCCAGACACGCCTGGGCATCTGTCGTAGGACATTGAATGGCCAGGCGCAGGTTGGCCGTAATCATCTAATGAGCCCCCATTCCGGGATGGGGGCCAACATTGTATATGTATCTATGTACACACACGTATTGCCACGACGCCGATGTGCTCTGTGCGCCGGCAGGGGAGCGGCAATGCTGCGTGGGCAAATGGCGCCCACCATGCCTCGAATTGGAGAACCCTACTCTCGAGACACTTGATATGAATTGGTTGGTCTGCGTGCAATCATCAACAGCCTGATTTGTTGGTCGAGACGGCTGGCTTGGCTTCAGACCCGATTCATTCCCAATCCCAACCCCCACGACACGACACGACAGGCACATCAAGCCTCCTCCATGGGCCCCTTCTTGAGCCCGCCGCCCCCGGACGCAATCAGGTCCAGGAACCCCTTCTTGCTCATCTCGGTGACCTTGTCCTTCTTGTTGTCCATGCCGATGACCCCCTGCTTTCGCGCCGCCCGCTCCGCCTCGGCAGCCTTGACCTGCGCCGTGCGGAACGCATTAAACAGCTGCACCACGCCCTTCTGCGCCGTCTTGCGCAGCCGTCTCTCCGTGGCCAGTATGTCGGCCGTCGTCTCCCCGCCCGCCTCGCCCACCGCCACCACCTCGCCCGTGACGGGGTTGACGTTGGAGAAGGTCGCGTTGGTCGCCACCAGCACGTCCCGCACGCGGCCCTTCTCCATCGCCCGCTGCTTCTGCTCCCGCAGCCGCCGCCGCGCCTTGCGCTCCAGCTCCTCGTCCTGCACCTGCCGCACCCGCTCGCGCGCGTCCGCGCTGCGCGCCAGCACCGGGTCCGCCCGGTTCTTGCCCGAGATCTTGGTCCCCAGGATCTTGGAGATGGACGTCGCGAAGGCCTCGGGGTCGTTGCGCTTCGATTTGGACGATGATGTGCGCTGCTTGAGGCGTGCGGGGTCCTCCCCGTGTGCGCCGCCGTCGCCCGAGCCGGCCTCGTCGTCGTCGTCGTCGTCATCGTCGGAGCTGACCTCGTCGTCTAGGTCCGAGTACTCGTCGTTCTCGCCCTCGCCCTCCTCGCCACTCTGGTCTCCCTGGTCCTCGTCCCAGCCCGATTTTGATTTTGATTTCCCACCCGGTGCGTCCCTGGCGAGCTTGTTCGCGGGCACGTCCCTTGCTATCGGCTGCGGCCGCGCGGGTTTTGTCCTCGCCGCCGCTTTAGGCCTCTCGTCCTCCGAGCTCGACATGGAGCCGACCGAGTCGGCGTCTGACCCCGAGTCCCCGCCGTCGTCTACCTGGGCGTTGTGGATATCATCGTCGTCCGAGTCCAGCAGGTTGACCGCCTGGAATTCCTCCGCATCGTCGGAGTCGTCGCGGCGGCTGGGGACCTGTTGCTGCTGCTTCTTCTTTTGTTTCTTGAGAGGGGGTGCCGCTTTCGATCGTGACACATCGTCTCGCGATCGTTTCTTGTGTGTTGTGCCGGCCATGATGTGGGCTATGGTGGGCTGTCCGAGGGGAGTTGCTGTGGTGTTGGTTGGCTTGGGGCGATGAAAGTTGCTGGTGAACTAAAGGCGGGAGGGTACAAGCTGGTGAGTTGGGGTTATTCTGCCGCGGAAATTTTTGGCGGTGTCAGGGGGCCAGACCAGCAGACCAGTGATGCACCCAGGGCAGCGGCCAGGGCCCCTAATCGATTGGTGTTATCTTCTTATCGATGTGCCTGTGTACCTCCAAAGCCCCACACCGCACCTGCATTTTATACTACAGTACCTAAGGACGGAGCCATGTACCTGTGTTTATACCTTGCACCCCTCCCTTTCCCATAGCCGGCTGTAACCTATACATAAGCGATAATACTTCATGACTCTGCTTCTATGCCAAGATTGAGCGGGATTGGATGCCTTATGTTACGTATCTGATCTCAATTTGAACGGCATCGAGCCCACACACCTTCAATGCTTAACCGAGTCTTGTCGCAGGCTGGCCCAAGCACTTGAGGTTTGCTGAGAGCATTTGCAGTGTTTAGGTTTGTGAGCACCACCTCAACTGCTCATGCCAGTGTAGCCCAAAGCTTGTTTTGGAATCGAGAAACTCCAAGTATCCATGCCCATTTTTGGTTTTGACAGGTCACTCTCCATACGGGGGAGCAACCTAGGACAACCACTGTGTATTACCATGCTCCCTGGGCAGCCATCCTTTGAAGCTCAACTCCACCACCCACGCAGCCGACTACATCATGATGGCCACCAGTTGACCAATCTAGCACAGTCAATATGCATCTCTTCTGATCGGCACCTCCTGTATTCCGACTTCGACATTCAACCATCTCAGCAGCTAGGCATGGACATGCTAGGTACGGACGGAGGCTCCGCTCGCAAAGCTGGGCTGGTGTCCTGGGCCTCCTCCGGGTCAAAGCACCGGGAGGCCTGCATACCAAGCACGTTGCAGGGTGTCGTCCCATTCTCAGACCCATCAACTGCCACTGGAACATGACACCCGGGGAAAATTCGTAGGTTTTCGAAGGGACATCCATTCCTTTCAAGGTTGCAACCGTAGAAGTTTGTCTCGTTGGCGTATTGTATGGTTCCACCTTCGCCAATGGTGAATCTCCCATCTCCTGCAGAGTGGGTGACGTTGGGCAGACAACTCAGGTATGCTGTGTGTTGTGTCGTGTATCAGCCTGGAGTGTTAAAATGCTCGGCCACTTTTCATCACCGGGATGTACTACTAACGTCTGAATTCGCACAGGAACCCATTCTTGGTCATGAGGCTTCCTCCTTCAGAGATATAATAACTGCCCTCCTCCAACTTGGTGCTGCAATCCCCAGGCACCTGTGTCCCATTCGGCGGAGAATAGAGTGTGCCTGAAGTCGTGGTAATCGAGAATGGGCCACACAACTTGAAAATCACATCGCTGGGTGTGTCGGAAATGGCCACCCTCGCAAGCAGTGCAACAACAACGATGGAGAGGAGAGCTGTCGTGGACATGGTAATGGAATTATCGTGAAGAGGATTAGACAGTAGTATCTTGGGAAACTGCAGTCCACTCTCGAGCATTCATTGTATGGAGGAACGAGTGCCCAGATTTTATAGTCCAGCTCGCTCGTCTGTAGCTGCTGCGCAAGTAGGGCTCATGATGACCGATCGGGTGCTAGTAACTGCAGTATTGTCTGAACATTGCGTCCGTAATGTCACCTGGGGAATACTATGAGCAGGCTTGTACTCTCATAATTTGTGCTTGGCAAACAACACTCTGGTGTGACCCTTCAATTGTGAGTGTACAAGAACGGGGTACAGTATTGCATCCATAATTGGTCCAACATTGAGCACTGTCCCGAGGTCAGTGACGGTCACTAGAGTGAAACCAGACTCTATGACCCTTCATTCCAGGTGTTCTAACTATCCTACCGGTCTTGATGCCTTCATATTGCACGATTCCGGCTAATACAGATTGAGCAATGGAATCCAGCGGACGAGACACTCATTGCTTCCATGACTTTCCATAGTTTCAGAGCTACAGATCACTCAACCTGGCGGGAAAGGAGAGTCGGGAGACAAACAACACCCGAGACATCTCGCACATGGACCCACATCTTGATGCACCAAGTTTGATTTTACAAGGCAAAGTCCTTTTGTACGACTCGGGCCCTGGCGAAAGGTAGAATATACCAATTCCCTTCATCCTCTCAACAGTTGAATGGGTCTCAGACCCTGCTACGCCCGTTCTCATCTGTAACGTAAGAGAAGTCACGAAGGAGGATGGATCTCCTGAGGATGCATGGGCATCAAGAGGTGGAAAAGGAGCGTGAACACAATGCCAATTCTTAAATGGCGACAAGTGAGGTGACAAGTGATCTCATATGTTGCTGCCTGCGGCCCGCCCACTTTTCCTTTGGCTCTCGGAAGCACAGCCGAAAAATGGATCCATACCAGGGCTAGCGCTGTAACGTGGGAAGAAGGAGGAAAATGAAGGCCAAGAGTACCAAGTAGGTACTTTAGCAGGCTGCAGTTGAGCGACTTGGAGACCTTACGTCGTGGTTCCGTCTCTGAGTGCATCCACTGCTGTCTTGTTTATCTGGTTACAGGTCCAAGAGAAGAGCTGGCTATTAAGCATGTATCCGAAGTGCTGTCCTTGACCGTTTCAAGGGAGTGGAGCCGGCAAAGGCCGTGCCAACGCAGTCAACTCGAAGAAGCCCGAGCTAGCACTTGAGCCAAGCAGCAGGAACACGGGCTCCAAGGCAGCTACGCGGCTACAGTCTCGTATCCCTGGCAGTGGCCGGATCCTTCACGGATCCTTGGCGGCGAAATGCGATCAAAATATCTCCTACTGGAGAAAGGATCAGGGGTTCGTAGCACGGTATATTATGTATCGACGTAACTTGCTGGACGGGAATTCCCAGCACCTTGGTTCAGCTTACGGGCCTACACTATCCTGCTGTCTCCAGCTCACGCGTCTTTGCACCCACAGAAGCCAATCACTCACTCGCAGCCAGCCAGCCACGGGCATTCTTACCCTATCTCTACAATGAAGACTCACGTCAGCTTTCTGCTAGCTCTCAGCCAACTCGCGGCAGCCGGCCACACCCTCAGCGCTAGGGTCGATTCCGAGTTCGACTGCTACGCCCTCGACGCCGGCCAGGGCGATGAGCACACGCTGGATTTCAACACCCCCCTCGCGTGTAATGAAGACTGCAGGGCGGTGAATCGCACCATCTTCGCGGTCCGGAAGTCAAACTGCCTGTGCCTTGACAGCATGCCGTCTGACGACAAGAAAGTGGATGCGTCCAAGTGCGACGAGCCGTGCCCCGGTTATATGCTCAATGCCTGTGAGTTGCTCTGATCCCGACTCGACGCTGGCCTACTACATGGGCAACTTCAATGATCATGAGCTGATACAGGATGATTTTACTTGTTAGGCGGCGGAGGCATTGAATACTACACTGGCGGAGGCCTTGGATACTACACCGTAGGCGCGTATGGAGAAGCAAACTACACCGGCTCCCTCGCCAATCCGAACGACACCTCATCTGCTGATGCAGATTCCTCTACGAGTCAGACGGTTCTTCCTAGCGCTTCAGGTGTGCCTTCTAGCAGCACGAGCTCTGGATCAAGCTCTGTCGCGACCCCGTCGGGCTCGGCTTCAGGTAGCTCTGCTTCACCATCCTCAACTGTCGAGAGCACCAATGCGGCGGCACCCATCTTCGACGCCAGTCTCACCGTTGTCTCGTCACTTGTCGGCGCTGTGGCTCTGCTCGGTACTTTGATCTAGAGAGGCGTGCACTGCGGTCTGCTTTCCAACAGCACGGCTCGCGGGGGAGTTTCGACTTTCGTTGGATGTTCAAGATCAGGTTCCTAGGATATCTCAGCTATGACCGCATAGATACATAGGTACCCGTGGTGGTGCCCTTTGTAAAATGTCCATGGGTCGCTGGTTGATACTGTGTAAGCATATGAATGATAGGAGCAATTGTTCCAGGAAATAATCAGTCGGGGGCCATTCATCCATCACATCAGCAGCCGGGGTCTGCAGCCATATGAGTGACCGATCTGAAGTCAGACGAAATTTGTAGTCTGTCTCCCGAGGCCGATACATGTAAGAGCTAGTACGGGCATTCTCTGGAGGGCAGATGCAAAGGATAGAACCATTATCTCATCAATCTGTATACTTCTCGCAGTTGATGATGTCTAAGTTGTACCTTCTACGGATGAGTAATTAGCCTTAATTGGTGGGCTTTCCACCGCTTGGTCTCACATTTTCAAAGGTGTAAGAACTCCCTGTCGGTGTGAGAAGTGCATATTACGACCCCTGCGCTTCCCTCTTTTGTCTCTACGTCGTATTATGATCAACACGTTTCGCTCCCACCCGGCTACGTATGTTTTGACTAACCCAGGTCAGTCTCGGCTCTCCTGCCGCCCCCATAGATATTCAGCGCCATCTTGGACACGGCAGGAAATCGCGTATCTGCGGTTTCACAACGGAGTCAAGTGTTGTCCTACAGCCCCCAAAGAGGCATGGGTCGATGGGCTCATGCATTAGGTCTCACACCGGGATAGCCTCACACGATAATTGTTAAGCCACCCCATTGCCCAGGTGGTCGATTTTCCGGCGGCGTGACAGGTTTACCTCGACTTGTAAAGTGCGCCTCCCTAGCAAAGCTCAGACTTCGTTGTTGAGCGTTGCATCGGAGCGCTTCATGGCGCTGTGTGAGCGTACAGACGTAACTTCTGCGCAAGCAAAGCGGAATATTCAGAGTAATGTGCCTCAGATAAAGCAGGCGCCGGCGAGCTTGCCGTCCAAACAGCAGGTCGTGTGACTTTCTCAGCTGGACTTGGGCGATCTACGTGGACCAAGGTGCACCCTTGGGCGAGAATTATGAAAACGACCAGCCTGAGCAGAAGGCCCCGAACAGAACAGACAGTGATTGTTGTATGGGGCACCATGATCTACGATCCCGGTCAATATGGCCTTCTCTGCAGAGACGTATACAGCTCAGCTTCAAGGTGGCATTCCACCGCTTATAGTAATAGAATCCGGAGAAATATCATGGTGCGCTCGATAGTCTGGGCCTCTGTAATCTCGTGAGGCTCGGCCGTGACCTTTTCATCGGAGTCACAGCAATGCTACCCCAGGGTAGCAGCAGGTCACCGAAGGCCAATCGGCATCACCTGAGACACACTTCATATCGTTCAATGCAACTCGGCCATGCGCAGGCCTCGCGGGAAAGCTTGCGCGCGATGACGAGTAGCCTCACTTTACTATCCTTGGTAAGATCTCCCGATGAAAACTTCCCCAGGCAGACTAGAATGAAGCCTCCAGACCAGTAAGCATCACTGCGAGTGTGGCACACATATTCTACTTCCACGCATGCCACCGGGCAGATGATTCAGCCTTCGGGTGGTGTTCCCTGGCAGGAAAGCAGTGCTGCTCGCGGATCTCAGCAAATGCTGGGATACTTTCCACTAACAGGTCTGCCTAAGCAGAGCCGAATACCTATATTAAGCTATACAGCAAGCATATTGGTCCATGTGATTGAGTAATAAAGGGCACTAAAACGTGGCCGGCGCGGCCTTAGACAGCAATTCGACCATCCATCAGCCCTGAAATGCTTGGCATCTGAGGCGCCGCCCCCAGCCGCACAACAACCTTCGCCTCACCGGATTGCTCGGGCTCACCTCAGACGACTGGCGCCAAGCCTTCAGCTCCACAATAGATCCTTATTGTGCCGGGCACCAAGCCTCTGTCTGAGCTTCTCTCAGCTCGCCATCACGATGCAGGGCCGCCGAGGAAGCGCTCGATTGGCGCCTCTCCGACGTGTCTAGCGCTCTTCGGGACATCAGAAGCGTGACTGCTTGGTCGTCGTCGACGAATAACAAGAGGGCTCTGGACAAAGGATCCTAGAAATCGAGTAGCTTAGCGGAAGGAGGCTTATACCCACTCCCTCTGATTATTCCATGGCCTCATTCCAAGGTTGTCAGGCCGAGGATGATTCCGTGGTGCACACCAAGTCAGTTGTTGCCTCCCTGACTGGGGTCATCACGAGCTGTGGGAGGGTGCTCCGTGACCACCTTGGTGAGATCAGCCACAGCGGGCCTTCTGTGAGCGAGGCAGAGAGGAAGAGGGAGTCGGGTGGCAGGAAAATCCACATTACATAGGTAGTTTGTTGCTGCTCTACCATTTAAATGAGATGTGTCCCGGAATTCGCCCTTCTCCTGTCAAAGGAGGCTGCTTCTTTTTTACAATCCGCCCAATTCTCTCTCAAGTCTCATT
This sequence comes from Diaporthe batatas, assembly GCF_019321695.1. Taxonomy (NCBI): domain Eukaryota; kingdom Fungi; phylum Ascomycota; class Sordariomycetes; order Diaporthales; family Diaporthaceae; genus Diaporthe; species Diaporthe batatas. The sequence continues at coordinate 2,856,072 of NW_025408558.1, read as the reverse complement.
ACCATACTCCAGGGCGACCAAATTGTATTAAGATGCGTCTTACGGAGCGGGTTTGGGTAGCCCTCGCCGAGGTGCTCACTTGGCTCACTCCCACCAACTTCGATCCCTTCAATGAATTTGGGGGTGTCCAGAGGCCCCTTCTTGACTCTCTCGAATGGCCTGTCGGCCCCAGTGTCCTAGAAACTGGAGCTACCACGTCCACAAAGCCCCATATAGGCGATGGAAACCCTGGCGACCCAATCTTCAAGCCCCCTACAGGCCGCCCTGAAGACACAAAATTTCGATGCGACTATAGAGCCATGAAGGGATGGCGTCCCTGCTCTACACCTTCCAATCGCGAGTGTTGGCTTCGGCACCCGGACGGACGGGAGTTCAATATCATGACCGACTATGAGAATCTAGCACCCATTGGGGTACAAAGGAACTACACATTGGTTGTCAATGATGGCTGGATCAACGCGGATGGCCGGAACTTCACGGAGGCTAAGATCTTCAACAACACATACCCCGGGCCGTGGATCCAAGCATGCTGGGGGGACACGGTCAACGTCAAGGTTATCAATAAGATGGCGCACAACGGGACCTCGATCCACTGGCACGGCATCAGACAGAACCGGACAGCACATGCAGATGGTGTCAATGGTGTAACACAGTGCCCAATTGCCCCTGGTAGGTGCAAGTACCTCATCTGCTAAAGATCTCAGCCTGCTGACTGGTGATGTCTAGGTGATTCATATACCTACAGTTTCAAAGCGGTCCAGTACGGCAGTTCCTGGTATCACTCCCACTACTCGGTGCAGTGTAAGTCTCTTAGATTTTTCCTTGCCCCGCATTGGCAAGCGACTTGATATGTAATCATGTGTTTCACTCTCCGAAGCATCTTGTCGGGCTGGTGCATCTGACGCCACAATGTCTCACTGCACCCAGCCATCTTCTGAGATTCATTGCTTCTGGCCGTCATGAAAGCTAACACTGTATGTTCTAGACGCCGATGGACTTCAGGGTCCTCTGGTACGTACCATAATGACTATTGCTGGTGGGTGTATCACTAATTTGAGGCTTGTAGACAATCCATGGACCCGACACGGCCGACTTCGATGAGCCAAAGCAACCAATCCTCATGACGGACTGGGGCCATGACAGTGCTTTTGAATCAATCTACACTCAGAATCCAAATCTGAGGAATCCTAGCATCCTCTTGAATGGCCATGGAAACGTGACCAGATTCAGCGCAGCAAACCCTCCCCCTGATTCACCTATCCCGGAGGAGTTCGTATTGAAGTTCGAAAAGCGGCAGATACCCAGCAATGGGCGAGCCAAAAGGTACATGTTGCGGTTGATCAACACTTCATTTAGGACGACCTTCATTTTCAGCATTGACAACCACGTTCTGCAAGTCATCGACTCGGACTTCGTTCCGATCGAGCCGTACTTTACGACGTCCGTCCTCATCGGCATCGGGCAGCGGTATCGAGTCATCGTTGAAGCCAGGCCGGATGCTGACGATGGCGGTGCCAATCCAGTGCCTCAAGATGGCAATTTCTGGATTAGGACTTGGGGAGCCGACCAGTGTAGCCAGGCCAACGTAGCACAGGAAGGATATGAGCGTACAGGCATTGTTCGGTACAACCCTGCAAGCACCTCTGACCCGACCTCCCTACCGTGGCCCAACATCCCCAAGAATTGCTCTGACGAGCCCTACACGTCTCTGAAGCCGAAGATCCCTTGGTATGTCGGACCTGCGGCCAACACCGAGGATGGGGAGCAGTTCACTATCGAGACCAACTTCACCGGCCTTCAGCCGGGCGCTAAGCCATTCCCTCTTGCACAATTCGCCCTCGACCCAGAGACTTCTTCTACTTTCACACCGTTACAAATCAACTACAGCCACCCTATCATCCAGGAACTGGACAACTTCAGCGGAAACTGGCCCCGGCAGTGGGTCGTCATCCCCGAGAACTTCAACAGCTCCAGCTGGGTATGTGTCGACGATTCCTAGAGACCTCGCTCGCATCGTCACGGGAAAAAGACCGAATGCTAACACGCATCATCACTTAGGTATACCTCGTGCTCACCGGCAACAGACTCGCCGGGACCACAATTGGCGCTCATCCTGTAGGTCGCTGTTCATGACAAACGTTTTATCCCGTTTAAATCTGGAGGATTCTTGGCTGACACACGCTTCCAGATACACCTTCATGGGCATGATTTCGCGATCCTCCAACAATCTAACCAAACATACTCGCCAGACAGGCTCAATCTGACCCTGAACAATCCTCCTCGTCGAGACGTTGTGCTGCTGCCGTCAAACGGCTTCGTCGTCATCGCCTTCAAGTCAGACAACCCTGGAACCTGGTTGATGCACTGCCACATTGGTAAGAGACAACTTCCAAACAGCTGAAGCATTCTACTGACACCCTCTTGTGCAGCCTTCCACGCAAGTGAGGGACTTGCGCTACAGATCCTTGAGCGACAGGCTGAGGCAAACACGCTCTTCAATACACCCGGATCGCCCATCACTGCAGAGACAGAGCGTGTCTGTGCAAACTGGGACAAGTGGTTTGGCGACTGTAACAACTGGTGGTCTGGTTGTGACAGTGAACATGTCTTGTAAGTCACGTATTTCCTCTACCTCCCCTCATTTTTGACTTAGCTGGACCACGACCCTGCACCTTTCCAACACCAAGTATCGTCAATTTTACTGACATCCAACAGCCAAGATGACAGCGGTATCTAGGGCGGCGGTCACAGCCCTATGCAGACCGAGATACCTGCAGGCTACTGAGGGATAGTAGCAACTACGAACATTTATTGAAACGCAACGGACTCCATATGCTCATCCATCATGCAACCAAGTAGCATTATAAACCGCGATGGGCTTCTGGTCGGTGTAAGTGCGTACTAGGTAATACACAGCGAGAAGTGTTATGCTCTTTGCTGTTTGGCAGAATTCAGTAACGGCGGTCTGATGGTCGGAGTCGCTTTAATTGGTCGAAGAGAAGATCGAGTCATTCATTTCTTTGGCATCAATTTGGATCTCTAGGAGCATTATGTACCTAGGTAGTGAGCATATCAACCTTTTCTCTCCAGCATTCCTTCTTGCTCCACCTGGCAGGGACCTTGGATTTCATGCCTTCAGAGCAGCCTGGCACTGCGCCGTGTCCGTGAGGTGATGGGTTACGACAGCCAGATGTTCATCAGAATGAGGTAGTAAGTCGCCGTAGGTAGGCTGCGTACGTGCAATGTTGACAATGTCTTTGTTTCCATCGCAATTCGAATGACACTGCACTCTGTATTCCGGACCTGTCCAATCCAGCCCCTGGGAGTCCAGCTTACTTGCATCAGATGTTGTGTGTGGTTTCGCTTCTATTCCGTATACGTCCAAGGACATACACGGCGCTTTCATACAGTGTGACTAGATGCAGGCCAAGCCTAGCAGCGTACTGGTTCGAGGCGGCGGATGCTGGATTTAGTGGAGATAAGACAAGTGAGGGCGGCCACATATGCCGCAGGCTTTCCATAGCCCCTAGATCGAGACTAAACCTGCACAACCGGGCTATCACGGCCAATCGACAGGCCTGCACCGGCCGGCCATAAACACTCTGCTGATTGATTGTGCTCTCTAAAATATACCGATATGAGTTTCGTGTCTTGCGCGCCCTATACTTCATGCTTCATCACAGAATGCTCGGTGCGTGCGAGGCTTCAATGTTCTCAGGAGGGCACCCAGGGGCACGCCGGAGGCTCTCTGGGCACCTCACCCAGATCCATGATGACTCACTCATGAGGACTCAGATGGTGGTTTTGAAAATAGAACAGGGACCAGCGCACGGTCAAGCGTGTCTTAGCTTCGGACGTGGTAATCGTCAACTGTCCGCGCTGTGGCTTTCTTACAGGCTGACTGTTGCCGTACCAGGCGCACGTGGGGCAGTGAATGAGCTACAAGTGTACCATACTGCACAATGATTTTTTCAGGAGTTGGCAAACGTAATCAAGAGAGGGAAGCCTTCCGCTGACATTGTGTTGCACGACATTCTTGGCTCTGAGAAGACCCGTGGTTGAGGATGGCGGACAGCCTACATCTGCACCTCAGAGCTCTGATTTGAAAGCCACTGGCTAAAATGGGACCCAAAAAGGCCGGAGAGGTGCCAAGTTCTACACTAAAATACTTTGGGGCCGGACACATTCGTTGGTGCCCCCTTATTGTACTAAGACGCTCGGCCAGTCACTTGGATTCTGACAAAGCAGGGTGTGTTGTCTGAGACGGTTATGTCCGGGCCGTAAATTCGGGAGGGAAATGCCGTTATCTGCGTCAGCTAGGACCCTGCTCGTCGACATGTGATTGGGTTCCGTCTCTTTGGGCGCCTCCAGAAGCGGTTGGGCTAGTTTACCATTATTAGGGCTGGGAAAGTATCCGGATTGCTAATCTTTGGACCCCCAAATCTCTCCAATTGGCTGGATCTACACGGTCTGTCGTTTCTGAGATGATGTGCTGTCGATAGTGGATCTCGCACATTCTGGCCCGACTTGCTCAGCAGCCTGGCTGTTTGAGGTTGCTGACCTTGCACGGGGTGACTCCCAGGCCGAGCCTCACATCCATGCGCAGACTTCGTTGTCAATACATCCGAGCATCATGTAAGCCATGTAGTGTCGCCTAAGTGTCGCCTAAGTCTCCGGGTGGTGGCCGGGCGTCTGCACCGTCTGCCGCAATGTCCACGTATCGCCGGATGGTGTTGTCGATCATCTTTGATATTTAATCTTCTGTGATCCCAACCCTGAAGGTTTGTTATTTCCCATGGAGCATGCAACTACAACATTTTGCTCGTATATGTTGAGCAACTCATTCGGATCGATACCCTTGCACATACCAAACATCTTTCACCACTAGTCGTCGGCAGCAAGGGCATACAAACGGATCAAGCATCAAGCAGTGCTACCAGTTTCGAGGCGTGGCTGTCAGTGTCACGACTGTAACAAAACGATTAATATTGCACCAATATCAGCACGATATTTTGAACCATGACGTCGACACATACCATGGTTGGTGGCGCAGAGCCCAACCAGACCTTAACCACATCAGGATTTCTGGACCCCAAGGGCGAGCAGAGTGACTTCGAGCAGGCTTCAACGCGAGCTCCGTCAACGGCCCCGGATGTTGCTAGTGACTACGATGAGAAGAAAGATAGCGCCGGAAACGTGACCGACGAGGAAAAGGGGGAAACACGGCCTACAGTGTCCGAACCGGCTGCATCAAGCCCGGGCGAGTATCCGACTGGAGCAAGGCTGATGTTCATCGTCATCGCCCTGGTCCTCAGCATTTTCTTGGTCTCGCTTGATATGGTACGTTCCACTGCGATGCCGGCAGATAAGGCCCTCGTTCCATGCACTCATTGACTGACACAACGCCCCTTAGACCATCGTTGCCACAGCCATCCCGAAGATTACCGACGAATTCCACGGCCTTGACGACGTCTCATGGTATAGCTCCGCATTTTTCATGACTCTCGGCGGCTTCCAGTCGGCATGGGGCAAGGCATTCAAGTACTTCCCGCTCAAGACCAGCTTTCTGCTCTCCATCTTCATCTTCGAGCTCGGCTCCTTGATCTGCGGTGTCGCACCCACCAGCGAGGCTCTCATTGCCGGCAGGGCTATTGCAGGAGTTGGGGCTGCCGGTATCGCCACCGGCGCCTACACAATCATCGCCTTCTCGGCCGAGCCCAGCAAGAGGCCGGTGTTCACCGGTATCATCGGGGCAAGCTATGGTATCGCGTCTGTCGTCGGGCCGCTTATTGGCGGTGCTTTTGCCGACAAGGTCACTTGGCGCTGGTGCTTTTACATCAACCTGCCCATCGGCGGCCTCTCCGGCCTGATCATCCTGCTCTTCTTCACCACCCCGAGCGCAGCCAAGCCTGTTGTTGCTCCCCTTCGTGAGAAGCTTTTGCAGATGGACATCGTCGGTGTTGTGCTCATAATGGGCGCCGTCATCAGCTACATCCTCGCCCTTCAGTATGGTGGCACTTCGCACGCCTGGAACTCATCTGTTGTGGTAGGCCTCCTTGTTGGGTTCGTCGCCATCGCTGGCGTCTTTGCCGCCTGGGAATGGTTCCAGAACGACCGGGCCATGATGCCGCGCCGCCTCATCAGCAACCGTGTGTACATTGTGTCGTCTCTCTTCGCATTTTTCTTTGCAGGAGCTTACTTCTTGATCATCTACTACCTGCCAATCTACTTCCAGAGCATCGATAATGTCAGCCCTACAGACAGTGGTGTCCGCAATCTGCCCCTGATCTTGGCCGTCACAGTCTCTACCATCGTCAGCGGTGGCATCATCTCAAAGACTGGATTTGCAACCCCTGTGGCCGTCTTCGGTGCTGCATTGGCGACAGTCGCGGCAGGGTTGATCTACACCTTTGACATCGGCACACCGTCAGGAAAGTGGATAGGATATCAGATCCTGGGAGGAGTCGGCTGGGGGCTCGCCTTCCAGGTCCCCATCATCACTGGACAGGCGTCCGCCCCGGCCGAGGACTTGGCTGAGGTGACTGCCATTATCCTCTTTTTCCAGACCGTTGGGGGTGCATTCCTCGTCTCAGCCTCTCAGTCTGCATTCGTCAACGTCCTGATCAAGACGATCCCATACTCGGCACCGGGTGTGGATCCCTTGAGACTCATCGCAACCGGTGCGACTGAGCTGAGGAAAGCGTTCACAGCAGAGGAGCTGCCCGGGATTTTGGTGGCCTACATGCATGGGCTCAAGATTTCATTTGCCGTCGCTCTTGGATCGACCGCAATGGCACTGGTTGTCGTGCTGTTCTCAAAGTGGAAGAGGCTGAACCCAGCGAATATCACTGGAGCAGCTGCTGCGTAATTGGAAGGCCTTCTTTATGTTGATCTTTTAGAGCTGGACAGGACACTGGCGTGGAGTTTGGGTAGACCGGCGGTTGTTAATACTGTGCATTGTTTGAAATTATTTCTTAGCGGACAGGGCTGTAAACAATTCTGATAGACATACTAAGAATAATCACACCCACCCCTAAAACATTTTCAACAATTTCTTCGTCCGTCCGTCTCTATCTTCCCCTGTTTCATATTGTCAACAAGTCTTGAATTCTCCCCCGGCTTGTCATCGACGACTACATTTGAACAGATTCACATACCTAACAGAAGGCATTAGCATTCAAGATGCGATTCTTAATTACCTTGCTTAACTTGGTGGTGTTGACCTTGGTCCTCGAGTTCTGTGCTGCTGCACCCCTCACCTCGCCTGACCAAGACGTCTCCATCGTCGCGGGCGACCGGACTCCCCTGAACATCACTGGCATCCCTGGAAATACTTCCACACACGGCTTGGATCCCGCCAAGACTTCGAATAGATGCTACGACTGGGACACGAGTGAGAAGTGGAAGGACGTCGGAGGGCAGCACTCCGAATTCGTCAACCAGTCTGTATACGATCTCTGTCAGCAGATTGCTGTTGAAGCCTACAAGGGGTTCCCTGCCGGCAACACGGTAACCCATACCACCCTCAGCATTATATTATGACTTCATTGTGACATCCACCAATGCTGAAACCATGCTAATGGACGTCTTCTCACAGGTCAGTCACTGTAAGGAGGTACGCAAGGGAACACAAGGGAAAAACTATGACCGCAGCATCGGCATCGCTCTTCGGTACGGGGGACCCCAGCTCAAGTACGACGAGATAACCGCGGGATATTGCAACGAACGCATGGAGAAGCCGTTGGACTGCGGGGCTGGTGGAGAGTTCGACCTGCAGGTCGACAACCCAAGCCTGCCCTTCCCTTGGGTTTCGGATCGGTGGGAGGCTCTGGCTGACCCGAACAGAGGCAAATGCCGAGCCAACGGATACAGCAGTGATTTTAAATGAGCGGAACAGAACGTGGACGTCTTGGCCCTTGTGGTACATGGTCTGGCTGAGACACACATACCCTCTAAGCACGGGGGCAACCACAAACATGCATGAGCTGCGTAGGGCAGAGCTGCTCCGTTAGAATCAAACAGGCGCTTGCCCTGAATCACAGTATTCTGGCCTTCGAATTTAACTTACTTGATTGACTAGGATCCTCCACGCTGATGTTTCAATGTCCTCAAAACTACCTCAACGGCCCTCGCTTCTTTTCAAGCACAATGATGTCGGTGCGTGGGCACACTCGCTCAGTAGATGTACATAGAGCAATGATGCCTCCAGGTCTTTGATGGGGGCTGATGGACAGCATGCACTATAATGCCTTCGACTTCGACTCCTGTACAACAACATGCCCTCTACCCAATATCGAACTTGCCCAGAGATGGAGTTACTGGACTTGTTCTCCCTCTTGACACCTTGGAATTCTCCCGGCGGACCGTCTGGGGAGGCCATTAAAAATGATAACAAGGCTCACAACCTTTAGCATTGTACCAGTCTGAGACCAATCTGGAAAGCCGTTTGCAGTTCTCGGGACATTGAGGCAAGTGTTCTTGGGGCCGCCAAGAATACCGCACCCCTTCCCCCTTCTACCCAATCCCTCCAGCGATAGTCCAACCCTATCCCTCCGTTTTTGGCTTATTCGGGCAGTGATCTAGCTCGTAATTTTGGTGGACAGGGGTTGTCAATAGGTCGTCTGTTGATCGTACGGCACGGAAGCCTTCGGTCCCGTGTGCGTGTTGACTCCGCCATAATTTCTGTAACTACTCCGTACTAGTTGAATCCATTCAAAATGACACACCTTGCTGTTGCGTTGATTCTATTTGTTGACAAACCTCTCCAGCTTATGTTTCCCTGGCTATGACAGTGTCACGGTTGGCAGACAAGAATTGACACGTCTTTATTCAGCCTTTCAGGATCTCGTGCAGTCCCAACGGACACTGTGTTGGGCATTATTTACCCGAGCATACACGAATAAGATGGCTCCCAATAAGAAGCCCGAGTATGAATTCGGCGGCCCGTAAGTGAAACTCAACTCCCGCACGACCTCTCCACGAGCTCACGATACTGCACAGCCCAGGCGCCACCGCCATCGTGCTCGGCCTCCCCGTTCTCCTCAACGTCTTCTATCTCGGCTGCAACGGCGTCTCGGGATGCCCAGCGCCAGCCCTGCTGCAGCCCAGCACGCTGACCTGGGAGACCCTCAAGGCCCAGATCCCCTGGCCCGAGGAGGGGATATGGGGGTTCGCCAGCTGGGAGGTCACGGGCTGGACGCTGCTGTACTACCTGCTCAGCCTTGTCCTTTACCGCCTGCTACCTGCGAACGAGGTCTACGGCACCAAGCTTCGGGAATCCGGCCGGCCCCTGCTGTACCGCTTCAACGCGTTCAACGCCTCGGTTGTCCATCTGGCAGCCTGCGCGGTGGGCACGTATGTGTACGGGGCTGATTGGGTGGTGTGGACCTTCATCACGGATAACTATCTGCAGCTTCTGACGGCCAACATCATCCTTGCCTATGCCATCTCGGTCTATGTCTACGCTCGGAGCTTCGAGGTGGCCCGTGGAAATAGCGACCTGCGGGAACTCGCCGTGGGCGGCCACACGGGCAGCTTCATCTACGACTTTTATATCGGGCGCGAGCTGAACCCGCGCGTGACCTTGCCCCTGTTTGGCGAGATCGACCTCAAGGCATGGCTCGAGATGCGGCCTGGCCTCACGGGGTGGATGCTGCTCGACCTGGCCTTTGTCGCCCAGCAGTACCGCACGTACGGCCGCCTCTCAGACAGCATCGTCGTCACGGCGGCGGTGCAGACCTTCTACGTGCTGTACGGGCAGTATGCGGAGCAGCGGCTGCTGCAGATGATGGACATCATCACGGACGGGCTGGGGTTCATGCTCACGTTCGGGGACATCGCGTGGGTGCCCTTCTTATACTCGACGCAGTGCCGCTACCTGGCCGCCCACCCGGCGCACCTGGGCTGGGCGGGGCTGGCGGCGGCGGGCGTCGTATTTGGGCTGGGCCTGTACATTTTCCGGGCCTCGAACCTGCAAAAGAGCGTGTTCAGGGAGCGCCCCGAGGACCCATCTGTGAGAGGCATGTCGTACATCCAGACCAAGCGGGGCACGCGCCTGCTGGCCGGCGGGTGGTGGGGCGTGAGCCGGCACATCAACTATTTTGGGGACTGGCTCCAGGCGCTGCCCTTCAGTCTTCCCACCGGCATGGCGGGATACGTCATCCTGCCTGCAGGAAGCGTTGTCGCTGGTGCTGGTGCTGCTGCTGGCGCCGGCGAGTCGGCTAGCGCCATGCTCGACGGTCGACAAGTCATCCAAGGAGCCGCGAGGGGCTGGGGGATGGTGTTCACGTACTTTTACGTCCTGTACTTTGCCATCCTGCTCATCCACCGGGAGAGGAGGGACGACAAGGCCTGCTCGGAGAAGTACGGAGAGGACTGGGACGAGTACAGGAGGACGGTGAGGTGGCGGATCCTGCCGTATGTGTATTGATCAGACATAGTATGTATCCGGGCCGGGATGACTATGCGGTCAAAGCCATGTGGGCAGTCAGGCAAAGCAGCCAGGCAGTCTGTGAGCCTCTCGGTCGGTCTGGCTGCTCAGTGGCTGGCTACCCGTCGGTTCATGCATTGTGGCGACCGACAAGGACAAGGACCAAGGACCGAGAAGCCCGGACCGGTTCGCATCAGGAAGCAAGCAAAGTGCGGAGAAAATAGAGGAGTGAGCAAGATGGTAAACTGGGTCGGCCGGGTCACATAATGGGCCAGCAGAGACTGCAGCGAAGCGCGGTGCATTGCATTGCATTCGCATCGCAGTCCACCAGAATACATGTGATGCCGTCATGGGCAAGCATACTCCATAGTAGTACACAGCACAGTCATACTATCCACTCCGTAGTAGCGTGGCAGTCATAGCCCAGCAGAATACGGATAGTCTACCCAGCCATCATCGTCTCATCCTCAGCTCTCCTCAGGCCGGACTGCACGCACTGCAGTAGCACAGGCAGCATGCACGATGCTTCTTGGCCGGATCCCTGTGGTCTCCAGCTCACCGTCTCTTGTCAAACGTGCACGCTGGCAGGATCCACCGGCCCACCAGGCCCAGTATTACCCGGCGCGTGTGCCATAGAAAAAAAAGTGAGAAAAAAGAGAGAGGCTGTCGGCAGCCCTGCCCATGCGTGTGGGTGACAAGTGTGGGCTGCAGTGTACGGAGTAAGCTGCTCGCTCTCGCACGAGGGCTGGGGGGACAGGCTTGACAGGGCACCGGGGTGGGCGGGCAGGGGCAGCAGGGGCACAGAGGAGCGTCCTGGGGGTGTTCTCGGAGGACAGGGAACCTTCTTGGAGGCGAAAAACTCTTCAAGCTCCCGGATGTGCTCCACTCTCGCGCCAACCAAAAATTGCATCTGTCAATTTGCAGCAATTTGAATGGCCATGGACAGGGGGCCCTGCTCACCGTCTCACTGAAATTCAATTGAATTTCAACCCCCGTTCCGCCGTTGCCAGCAGCCCCCGTCCTCCGCCCCCCGTCCAGGAGGTGTGAGTGAGTCTGTGAGTGTGTGACTCTTCGCTGGCCCGGGTCGCTCGAGTGGCGCCATGGGGCCATCTTGCGGGCTACCAAAGGTATTCTCGGCTTCTCATTGCTTGTCCGTGAGGAAGTGTGAAACATCCTCACGGCCCTCACTGCCCCCGGGAGCGCCAAAATGGTGCCCGCCGTGCATTTGATGCTGTCATTGCCTTGATTGCCAATCTTGCCAGGCCTTCACCGAGTCGCAAGCGGATCCCTCGACTCGGTACAGACCTCCAGAACAGGGCATCATTTCATGGCAGCGTGAAGATCGCACGTGCCCACGCTCCACCCTCGCTCCAGCACGGCTCCACAGCTGGCCCCGTTTCTGTACACGCGAGCTGGCCCTGCTGGCCCAGAACTGCTGGCTCTACCGCCCCATCCTGAGGCTTTCGCAAGCTCCGTCTGCCTCCAGTCACCGCCGGGGTGGTTCGGTGGTTCGCCCGGGGTGTTAAAAAATTACAGAGGACATGGGAAAGCAGACTGACATGGGCAGCACAGACGCCAGTTGTTCATGATTCACGGATATATAACCACAGGGTGTCATGGTCGAGGATCGAGTCCTCGGGCCTTCCATTGTTCACTATCTTGGCGCATTTGACTTGTTTTCTACCCTGTATTTCCGTCTGGGCCTGTTTTCTGTCTGTCTTATATTTCAATATCACGACGGACCTATCTCATCACAGCCATCTATATATCGCCAGCGAACCGCGTCCACGATCACGATCACGATTACCATCCGGCCGAAACTCGAACCCGTCGAAACATCGACGGAACAAGGGGATATCACACAAACCCTCATCTCATCTCACGTCACACCACACATACAAAATGTTCGGCCGATCGAGGAAAGCCAGTGTCTCGCAGAGCACCTCGAAATCATCGAAGCCCCCTTCCACGGCAGTAACACGCGACTCGGGTGTCTCTAAGCGCCGACCTTCCACTGCGTCCACTTCCCGCCGCCGACCGTCTTGCTCCGCTCAGAACCTGGTGGACCCTTCTGGAAAGTGGGTATCCCCTTTGAGGCTCAACTGCACGCATGCCATGCATAAACATGTCAAGGGTTCAAGGAATGCTAACATGGTCCTGCTTACAGCAACTCGCCCATCATCACCCTGGTTGTCGGCCGCGAGGCTCGCATCTTCGCCGCCCATGAGGAGGTCTTGACCAAGTCGCCCGTCCTGGCTGCTGCCCTCCGCTCGCAGTACATGGAGTCCACGGGAAAGCGCTTGACCCTGCCGGACGAGGAGCCCGAGGTCCTCTCCCCTATCCTTGAGTACCTGTACAAGGGCGACTACTCCCCCCGCCTGATCCACAACAAGCGCCGGGACACGTGGGAGATCGAGAGCAACGACGAGGCCACCATCTTCCACCAGGCCACCGGGGCCGAGATCCTCAAGGACACCGTCATCTACTGTGCGGCCGAGAAGTACAAGCTGGAGGAGCTGAAGCGCATCGCTCTGCGCAAGCAGGGTCTCCGTAAGTGCTCACACCCGACCCAGACATGTTGTCAGCGCCGCCTCCTTACACTTCCTTACTGACATCAGGCCCACTAGGCACCGGCATTCCCTGTGGCATCATCCTGTCCTCGGCCCGCTTCGCATACGCCAACACCTCCGACTCTGACTCCAAGCTCAGGGCTCACTACCTCGCCCTCATCATCCGCAGCCGCTCCACCTTCAAGCGCAGCGGAACCATGCAGCAGGAGATGTTCAACGGCGGCTCCCAGCTCTTCTTCGACCTGTTTGTCGCCCTGGCCAACCACGTCGATGACATCCAGAGCCCCCGCGGCACTCCTCGCAGCGGCACCCCCAAGAACGGCTTCTTCTAAAGGAAGCTCGCCTCATCAGTGATTCTCACGTCACTACCACCCTACTGTTTTCTGTTCGCGGCTCTTCGCCTGCGCTCTCCTCTCATCATCAGTGTTCAGCTTTTTCCTCTCCGTGCGCTGGAAATACCCCTCTACGCATACTGTCTCATCTCCTCATGTCTGCATTGGCTCTTAATTTCCTCAACGTCTCTCCTACATCTGTCAAACGCTGTTCATGCTCTTTATGCTTTTGGATGATTTATCTGCTTCACCTCTGTCTTGCTTTCTTGGTTCTGCCTCGCGGGTTAACGGCACTGCTTGATGGATCTCGGGGCATCTACAGGCGTTTCTGCTTTTCTCATTGGTCTGCGGCATCATACCACATACCCTTTATACCCAGTCGTTTGCAAAACTTTTCGCACTTGCTTTTCCTTTTCTATTCATTCGCGATCTAGACTTTTCAAAAAGATAACTGTATCACCACCTTTTCACACTCGGGTTGGGGGGCGGGGCTGGGAAAAAGATTTCTGGTTGGTCGCTTGACCTCTTTTCTCTTTTTCACGAAACACGGTTTTACGAATGGGATTTTTGGACGACCACAAAAATTACGGGAGGTTTTCCGGGGGAGGGGGGAGCTACGTGGATCACATGTAATAATAATGATACCCTTTCATGCCACTAGCTAGAGAAGGCGGCGCTCCGGTAGCGAGCCTTTGTTGGAATTTACTGCGTTTTCCTTGCAAACTACTAGTATCTGTACTTCCAGGTGCACGTGAACTTCATTGCCAAGGCAGCTTCTCAAAATCGCTTGCGGACTTTGTGTGAATGCCATGTCATCAACCTACGACGGTCACAGGCAACCCGAGGTCCCCGTATTCAAGGTACCTATGGCCCAATAGAGGTTGAATGAACTAGGGTAGGCAGCGCCCGGGATGGCAGGCTGGACGGCCAAGGGTCCGGGGTGAGCGCCGTGTACCGTTCGTTCCTCGAGGGCTCGCGAAGTCCCGGAACAACAATGGTGGCAAACTACCCTCGGTGAGTCTCGGTCTGCACCGCCAGACCGCGTGGCAGCAGGCCCCTCGAGTCCCCTGAGTCCCTGAGAAGCCAGGTTCACAGGGCCCCTATCCCCAAAAGAAGCAACCCCCCAGCAGTCAATCAGTCGGAAAAAGATATTCAGTCGTCCCCTTCTCATTTCAAAACTTTCACACATCCATGTCGGGCTCAAGATTGTGCGCCCCTTCACCGTTGAACCTTGGGATTGTTCCCGGCTTCCGGGTCCGGGGACCCTTTCCGTTGCGGTTTCACCCCGGACCCTTGCACGCGGTCATCCCGAGTGTGCGTTCAATGATCTGCGGAATGATTAGTGTGCTCTAAGGTGAGATAATCGATAACCAGGGCTGGCTGCCAGGGGGGGTGGCGCAGGATCCCTTCACCGAGGGTCGTCGGGCGTGAATGAGTCGAGCCACCTGGCCACGATGTTGGGGATGACTAAATACTGAGAAATCCTTTTCTTCCGTGTGGTGCGTGCCCGTGAATATCGAACTTTGTTTCCAGGCAGGCCCGGTCGGTACCACCACGAGAAGTACCCGGACCATCCGCGCTCACAAGCGAGAACAAGCGAAGCTCGCACGCGTGCACACGCCCTGTCGCCTCTGCGGAACAGGGAAGACACCGTTCCCAGGCCCCAGTCAGCCCAGCCGGTCCTCTTTCCCCACGCGCCACTGATGCAAGCACACAGGCTGACAGGGAAAAAAAAGAAGAGTCCGTGTCACCGCTGCCACGACACCCATGTCGGGCCCACAACCTTGCATGAACCCACCGTACTGTATCCGTAAGCTCAAAGGGTCCACCTTGATGGGCCGTCGGGGAACTCTGCTGTATCTTCCCGCCGGGCGAAGGCACCGAATATCTTTTGTGGGGCCTATGTATTCCGCATCCCGACTTCCTTTTTAGACGAGCCTGAACCTGAACCTCGGGCCGTATATTTCTCGAGGAGCAATCCGTCACCTCCAAAAGGCAATACGACCGCGATCCCAGGCCACAGTGATGAGGCGTCCCCCTGCAGCGCACAAGATTTTTCAGCTACTCTCAAATTTCACGGACCACTCGGGCATTGTAAGTTACGGGAATAAGCAATGATAATAATGAAAGACGGCCACCTCTGCCATGTCATTCATAATTACATCGCCACTAGGAGGCAGCCTCTATCCTCCCGTGCGCACGAGGCTGCCAGGCTGTCTGGCTGTGCAGGCTGGCAGGCCGGCAGCCCGGGCGCGCTGTGCAGCCTAGGGAAATTGGGCCAAGACCGTCACAGTCAATCACACCTCGTGGCCGGGCAGGCAGACACAACTCGCCTCCGTCGTTGCCTTCCGCGCACGCCGTGGATAGAATCGTGCCCGCCAGACAGACAAACTTCACAGCCACCCGTTGGGCCGTCAGATGTCTCATGCTTGAGTCATCGCGGCTGCACCGCGGCTGCACCTCGGCAGGGGTTAATATGAAGCAGGGCTGGCTGAGTATATTGGCTTCTAGTCAGTGCCTTGCTTCTTAGAGATGGCGACTCGACGCGTTGCTTTCGGGGAAGGACCGAAAGCCCTGTAGTATTTCTATGGTTGCAGCCTGGGCTGCTGTGTATTAACCGGCAACCTACACACACACACCAAGAACCGTTTGAGGTAGTGGCTTTTCAACTTAGAATAGACAACAGCCCCGTTTTCCGGCTGGGACCGATATACTGTTTGTGTTCGTAATAAGCCTTTCTCTGTCCATACCTATTAGGTATGAGGCTCGTCGACCTTCTAAAACTATAAACTTTACTCCGGTGTCTACGTGAAGACAAGGCAGTAGTAGTTATAGACCATTTATACTCATAGGTTAAGTGACTCAAGTCCGGTATTGTATTTATACCGCTTTTATAGGCATTTTATAGCTCTAAAAACGCTGGATCTTTCAAGTCTTACCACTATATTAAGGCACCATGTAACTATAGCTTGGGATATATGCGAGAAATGAGACTAGATAATAATAGTCTGCTATAGAAATAGTTTAATTAAGAAGATTTAAAAAGAATAAGGTAGAATAAGCTATAAAAAGAATAATATTCACCTTTTTATATTTAATAAAAACTTTAAAATATAAATTAAACTTTTTATATTTATAGTAAGCTATAGTATTAAATATAATAGTATAAGTTAAGGGAGGTTTAAAGGTCTATTAGGTTTAAATTTAATATAAGATTAATTTTTACTTTTTTTTAAAAAAAGGTAAGTAGGTTTTATTTATCTTTTAACGAGCTTTAGGAAGAGGTATAGTTAGGTATTAGAGTGCTTTTAGGGTGCTTCCTTATAGCTTTTATCTAGTTATTATAATTATATCTCTCTTTAAAAGGCTATCCTTAGCTATTATTATTAGTTAATATTAATTATTTTTATTTATACCTTTTAAAAACTTTTTTTATTTACTATTATTAATTAATTTTAGTAATTTATTAGATTTTCTAATAGTCTTTATTATACTTTTATAGAGGTATAAACTAGCTAGTTTTTTTTTTAAGTAGCTATTTCTTTCTTTTTACCTTAGCTTTCTTTTTTTTTTATTTAATAATTAACTTTATTAAATTTTTAGTTAGCTTTCTTTTTTTAATTATTTAATATTTTTTACTATTATTTTATAATTATTATAAATATTACTAATATATTTAAGTAATTAAAGTTAAGTAGTTCTTTTAAGGGTTTCTTTTAATAGTTTTTTATTAGTTAAAAGTTTTTAATTAATAGTCCTATTTTTAACTAGTGGGTTTTATTATTATATAATTCTTTTTTTTTTTTAATAATAATTATAATATTTATAAGTAGTCCTTTTTTTTTAATAGCTTTATATATTATTTTTATTAGCCTTTATCTAATAATAAAGTAGGTTCTTTTTATAGGTATTTTACTAAATTAGGTTTAACTTTTAGGGGCTTTAATAGTAATTATATTAACTTTATTACTTTTAATATTAATAATTCTTCCTCTTTAAGCTATTATAGTGGAAATATTAGTAATAATAAGGTTTTTAAGAAGCCCTTTATTAAGGTGATAGGTAAAAAACCTATAATTATTTTATATAGCTTTTAAACTTATTAAGAAGTGGTTATAAAAGTTGCTACCTTATTGGAGGACCTAGGTAAAAAAGATTTACTAAAAATTCCTTAAATTTTTAAAGATTCCCCTATTTTTTATAAGGTTTATTTAGTTTTTAACTATTTTTTTAAGGTTAAGAAATATATTATATCCCCCTTTTATAAAAATGTAAAGAAGGTTTTTATAAATGTTAATTTATTTGGTTGTTTTTGTTTAAACTATAAGGAGAATGTGAAAATATGGAGTTAGGTAATTAAATTTTAAGTACCTTATAATATATATATGTGTATCTTTTTAAAGTAGGTTGAAAATGTTTAACCTTTTTTATAAAAGGATGTCTTTTATATTATTATTAATTTGAGGGGTTTTCATTATAATTGGTATATTATAAAACATTACTTGCCTTATATTATAGTAAATTTATTCTATATTTCTTACTAAATTGCAAGATAGTTAATTTTTTTAGGGGGATTTTTTAATTATTAGTTTAATTTTTAATATTTATTTTATAAAGGTTTTTTTAAAAGGAATTATAAATAGTATGGAACCTTTACTTTTATTAGTTTAAATAAATAAGCTTATAGCCTTTTAGATTTAACTAGCTAGTACCTTAATGGATATATTTACCAATGGTTTTAGTAGTAACCTAACGTTTTAAAAAAAGGTAGAAAACTTTAAGTTTAAAGGTAGTTTAAAGGGGGATAAGGAGAAATAATAAATTTTAATACTAAATGTAAGCTGTCTAATATTCACCTAAAGGGATAATATTAACCTATTTTAGAATAAGAAGATTATAGGGGTTAGTATCTTTTAGGTATAAGCTATAGCTGCCTTATATCCCCTTTAATTAGTAGAGTTTAGCTTAAAAGATAATTTAGATAGTGTTTATAAGAAGATTTTTAGGGATCTTATAAATGGTTGCTATAATATGGTGTGCCTAGTTTCTATAAATAATAAGTTCTTAACCTAATATGCTTTGGTTTAAGGGTTTTTTTTAAAAGGTTATGGATGTGATGGATGAGGTTTTTAAATTATAGCTCTAAGGATATTTTTTATTGCTTTAAGAGATAACCTATAGGATAAAAATAGCCCTTCCTTAAAAGTTAATTGGATGTATTATAGGTTGGTGAATAGAATTATGGGTGTGAGATTTTAAAGTTTTTTAAAGTGGGAAGATAATACTTTTTTACGTTGCTTTTTTAAAGTGAATTTTAACTTGTTGTAGGTTTAAGTAGTTTGAGGATAGTTTATCCTTAATATATTTAACGCTAATTTTTTATAATAGCCTTTTTGGTTTTAATGTTATAATTAGTTAACCCTCCTTAGCTGTTAGCTAATAGTGCTTATTTTCTTAATATTTATTCTTTAAGTGCTTTATTAGGCCTTTATAGTTTGCTTATTTAGCCTTTATTCTCTCTATTAGCTTTTTATTAAACCTATATTTTACCTTTATTAGCTTATTATAGGGCCTTTATAGGTTATTTACTAGCTATTTACTTTATTATTATTTATATTATTAGCTATTTATTAATATATATTTTTTTATTATTTAGTTATTATTTATTTATTTTTTATTTATTATAGTTTAAATAGCCTCTTTTTTTTAGTTTTTTATTTATTTACTTTTAAGTTTTTTTTTAAAAATATTAAAGTTTTCTTTTTTATAGTATTTCTAGATAGTTTTATTTATAAATATTTTATTTTTAGTACTTAGAAGTTATATTTATTTAGTTAATCTTTTATTTAATTAAGTAGTAAAAGGTACCTTTAATTTTTAATAGTTTTAAATTTCTTTTAATTTTTATTTAATTTATTTATTTTTAAATTAAGTAGGTTTATAATATTTTTAATAAGTTTTAAATAACTTTATTATTTATAGTTTTAACTAGTTTATATAGAAAATATTATATATTTAAAAGTATTTTTAAGAAGGATTAAATTATAAGTTTACTTATTAGCTTAAATTAAAATTTTAAATAAGTTAGCTTTTATAGGGTTAGCTTTTAGTTTTTAAGTAAAGGTATTTAATTATTAAAAATACTTATTTATTAATTTTAAATTATTTAAGTTAATAGTATATATTATAATTTTAGGTTTAAATTTTAATTATATGTTTTTAGTTTTTTTATATTTTATTTATATTTATTAAAGCTTTTTAATTATTTTTAATTATTAATACTTCTTTTATAATATATTATTTTTAATAAGCTATTAATTATATAGAATTATAAAAGATAGTTTATATTTTAATAGGGCTTTAAATAAATTTATTTTAATTATTATATTTAATATTAAATTATATATAAAAATATAATATATAGTAGTTTTAATTAGTTTTAAGTGTTTTTAACTATAAATAATTTAAGGTATTACTTTAAGGTTTAATTTATTTTTAATTTATTTATTATTTTATAAATAGTAGGTAGTAGTGTAGTAGTTTTTATATTATTTAGTTTATATAGTATTTTTAAAAACTATTAGTAAAGATTATATTTTTATTAATAATAATTTTTATAGAATTTTTATTTATATTTAATTTTTAATAGAAGATTTTATTAAGTTTTATAATATTTATTATAATATAAATTAAAAGAAAAATTTATTTTAATAAAATAATTTATAATTATTAGGATTAAATTTATTTTTTTATTTATAATAGTAGTTAAAAGTTTAATTATAAAGTTTATATTAAGTTTTTATATAAGTTTTAATAAAATTAATAGTAAAGTAAGCTTTTATATAGGTAATAATGTAGAGTAAATATGTATTAATATGTTATATAAGTGTATATACTTTATTATAAAGGTTTTTAACTTTAGCTATTAAAAGTACTTTTAAAAAGAGTTTATATTTTAATTTATTTTTAATATCTACTTAATAAATTATTATAATAGGTTTATAAAATTTTTATTTTAAGGTTTTTATTTTAGTATATATATGTATTTTTTTAGTAGAGGAGTTTATTTTAGATTTTATAATTAAAGTTATTTAAAATAGTATTATTTAAGGATTATATTTTTAATTATAGTTTGAATTATAGGGTTTTTTTAGGTTTTATAAATTAAGTTTATTAATAGAGAGTGAGACTTTAAATATATTATATTAGTATTAAGTATATATATTTAAGCTTAAATTTTATTATAAACTATTTTTATAAGGAGTTATAAATTTAAGTTAATATTTTATTAGGAAGGAATTATTTTTAAGATTTTATATATTATAGTATTTCTAATTATAGTTTAAATTTTAACTTATTATTAGTTTTTAAATAGGATTATAAGTCCTTCTTAATAATTATAACTATCTTTAATTTTAAAATTAAAATTTAACTTATATTTAAAGGTTTTCCTTTAATATATAATTAAGTTTTTAAAGGTTTATTAATTAAATTTATTTTATTAAAATAATATTTAATAATAAAATTAAATCTAGTTAAATATATTAGTTATTAAATTTATTTTTAAGTTAGTTCTTTTTATTTTATAAAGTTATAAAAGTTATTATAATTTAAAAGAATAATAATAAGCTTTTAAACTTTTAAAATATTATTATTAATACTTAAAATTACTAATAATAGTATTTAATTCCTTATTATAAGTTATTTAGTTAAGTTTTATATTAAAAACTTTTTAATTAGAAGGTAATAGAATACTATTAAGATATATTTTTAATAATATACTTTTAAAAGATTATTAAAGTAGCTATTTTATTAAAGATATTATATTTAATTTAAACTTAAAGTATTAAGTTATAATATTAAAATAAAAGTATTTATTAAAACTTAACTTTAAGTTTTTAAAGGTTTTAAGTTTTTAAGTTTTTAGGTATAAATAGATTAACTTTATTAGGTTTTTAACTCTATTTTATATTAAATAGTTATTTATTAAAGGGTTAAATAATTTTAGAATATTTTTAATAAACTTTTAATAGAAATTATAAAAATTTAGGAAAATCTAAATATTATAATAGGTAGTAGGGATAGGTTATTTTTAAATAGTTTTAATTTAATTAAAATTTATTTAAATTCCTTTTTAATTAGAAATTTTAAAAATTTAATTTTTTTAAAAAAGCTATATTTTTAAAATTTCTATAAAGTTTAGTTAATAATAATTAATTTATAATTATTTAAATATATTTTTATACTTTTTTATTTTTAAAAAATTAAAATATTATTTAAATAAATAATTATATAAATATTAATATAGTTATTTAAAATCTTTATAATAAATAATTAGAATATAGTAGGGGTATTAATTAATTTAAATAGTATTACTTTAAATTTATAGTAATTATAATATATATAGAATATTATTTTTATTTATTTTTTTAAATATAAATTTAATAGTAAGTATCTATTAAATTAATTTTTAAAAAATACTTTATATTTAATAGTTAGTTTAAGATTTTAAAAATAAGTAATAAAAGGTAATGATTTTTAATTGTTATTTTATTAAAGGTTTAGTAGTTAATATAGAGTTAAAGAGTGTTATTCTTTTTAGGGGTAAATAAGATTGGGGTTTTTATTAAATTTTTATTGGGAGTGATTTATTTAATTTTTAAATTTTCTTTTAATTATTTCTTTAAGATCTTTAACTTCTTTAATGATAGTGGATAAAGAGGTAGAAAAGGTGGTGATATTTTTTCTTTTAATTTAATTATATAGTCTACCTTTCTTTAAGGGGGGAGTTTTTTTATTCTAGCTTTTATAAAAAACTTTTTTAAGCCTTTTAATTATAGGTATAACTAAGAGGGATTAAAGGGTAATTTTTCTTTTTTATTTATTTTCTTTAGTTTTTATTACTTTTTTTTATTATTTAAACTAAAAGGGTTATTAGTTAAAAGGATAGTATAATAATAGGTATTTTATCCTTAATTCTTTATAAAGGATCTTATAGTTTATTAGATAATATATAAGTTATTTTATTAAAGTTATTAATTTTTAAATAACTTTTTAGCTTTATTTAAAAATATTATAGACTTAAAGTTTCTAATAATAAAATAAATTTAGAATACTTTTAATTAATAGTAAAAATATCTTAGGTTTTTCTTTTTTAGTTTTTAAAATAGTTTTTAATTAAAAGAGAGATTTAAAAAACTTTATAAATAGGTATTAAAATATAATTAATTTTCTTAATAGATATTAGGGATTTTTTTAATTCCTTTAAATTAAATTTTCTTATAAAAGAAATACTAATTAGGTTTATTTAGGTTTAAGTATTAAGGTTAATTTTAATATGTTTTTAACTTTATATTATAGTTACTTCCCTTGGGATTATAAAGGTATTGTAGACCTCTATTGTTTCCTTTTCCTCCTTCGATCCTAGTTACTAGTCTGACTTCTTTACTTTAAACACCGTTCTAGTGGGTGGTTGAGACGATCCTTGGCTTTCTCTGCCTCGGCTCTGCCCCCGATAGCCCCTTGATCGGTAGTTACTACAGCCCCGAACCTAGTTTATAGATGCCGTGGCTTCTGCCGGTATTAGGTAGTTTAGGGTGTAATAGTAGGTGCTATTATAGTGGTAGTAAATGGTTGGCTTTTTATTATTATTAAGAGGATTAAGTTTTAGGGTGGTTTTAGAGTTACTTCCCTAAGTATTTTGATTGGGCTGGGTGTGCGAGCCCCTGCCTCGGGATCCTCGGCCCCGGCCTTTTGTGCGTGATGAACCTTAAGTTCCCCTAGAAGCTATAGCGTTGCCTTAAGGGGCTCCCCCTTATCCTCTCTTATTGGGGGTTCTATTGCCTCCCTCGTGCTTTGTTCCTAGTTCCTTATGCTTTCTCTTTTTAATTCGTTTAGGTGTGTTGATCTAAATTGCTTGAGTGACTCTAACTATCTTATCTCTAGTGTCTAGTAAATCTAGAGTGTATTTAGTTTAAATCTCTAGGGAGATCTAACTTTATAACTTAGAGAGAAAGAATTTAGCTCTAGAATTATCGCTCCTAGTCTCTTATTCTAACTCTAAGGTTTTAAGGTATTAATGGAAGGACTAGGGGTCTTGATTTTCTCGTTGGTAGGTGGAATTGATTGAGTTCTAAACAACCCTAGAAATACCTTAGGGGTCTTTCTTAAAGTTATTACTAAAGGTTTTAAACTTGTCCTACTTATAATAGTTAAATATAGACTTGTCTCCTTTCTTCTTGGATTTTATGTAGGTGTCCCAGTGGTTTCAGCACTCTTTATCAACATAGTTGAGTATATGGATTACTTTCGTCTTATTGTTGTAAAGGGATTATAGTTAGGAGATATAGGTCCTTTTAAGGTCCATTATCCAGCTGTTGTATTGCTGTAAAGTACAAGCTATAGATAGTGGGGTGATGTTGGCTAGCTTCAAATCCTTCAGCTTGATTTCCAAGGTAATTCTGGCTGCTTTAAGGGCGTCTATCCTTTGTTGAAGGATTCGGTTTCGCTCCTGTTCTTGAGTGAGGGCGTTGCTTGCTAGAGGGGTGTCCGAACTCCCCTCGCCGTTGTCTGGACTTGCCTGGGACCTCCCCCTCTGGTTACCCGTTCTTGGTGGCATCGTGGGTAGTGCAAGAAGAAGAATCAGAATTATAGCGGGCTGTGGCACTAGGCATGACGGTATAGGTTGAGGGAGGTTTGAAGGTCTATTAGGTCTAGGTCTGATACAAGACTGATTCTTACCTCTTTCTAAGAAGAGGTAAGTAGGCTTTGCTTACCTTTTAACGAGCCCTAGGAAGGGGTACGGCCAGGTGCCGGGGCGCTTCCGGGGCGCTTCCCCGTAGCTTCCACCTGGCCGTTACAATATTATCTTATTAATATAATAATTATATTTATAAAAAATATAAGATAAAATCTTATAATATATTCTTTTAAAATATATCTTTTTATAAAATATTCTTTTTTAAAAATAATATTTTAATCTTTTATAAAATAACCTTTTATAAAATAATCTTTAAAAAAATAACCTTTAATAAATTAACCTCTAATAGAATAACCTCTAATAAGATAACCTTTAATAGAATAACCTCTAATAGAATAACCTAGGATAACCTCTAATAGGACAACCTCTAACAGGATAACCTTCAATAGGATAACCTCTAATAGGACAACCTCCAACAAGACAACCTCCAATAGGATAACCGAGGATAACCTCCAATAGGACAACCTCTAACAGGACAACCTCTAACAGGATAACCTCTAATAGGACAACCTCCAACAGGACAACCTCCAATAGGATAACCTAGGATAACCTCTAATAGGATAACCTCTAATATAGGAGGCCATCGCATAGGTAGACACTGGTACAAGATAGTTATAGGATTAATGTTCTTAGTATTTCTAGTGTTGCGGTGATGTAGTGCTAACTATAGGGAGAATTGCTTAGGGATCACACGACACCGCCCGGCAGGCTGAACGCCCCCTTCGACCTACTCGTCCCAGTGCACCCTCATGGTGCTCGGAAGAGGCCAGAAAGAGCTCTGATCCGGCGTCATGTACGTCCTCAGGCCAGTCCACCCTGAGCCTAATTCGAGAGGGAAAGACTTCAGCTCACCACTGATGCCAGGGGCGCGTCGCAGGTTCTTGAGGCCGACGATCTTCTTGAATACCACCGCAAGGCCCACTACACTCATGTCCTGCCCCAGGCAGAGGTGGGGGCCCCATCCGAAGTGGAGGTAATTCTTGATCGGGCGGTCGAGGCGGACGGTTTCGGGGTCGGGGAAGGCGGTTCCGTCATGGTTGGCTGCGGTCAGATTGAGCAGAAGTGGCGTTCCTGCCGTGAGCTGGTGGGTGGTGCTGCTGCCGCCCGGGTTTGCGTTGGGAACCGGGTTGAGACCAGAGGGATCAGATGGGTCAGGCTTGGAAGGGGCGAAGTCCTTGACAGTCTGGTCTCTGGTTGCCACTCTGGTGATGGCGACGCCCCCTCGGAGGCGAATGCCTTCAAGCAGGTATTTCTGCAGTTTCTCTTCGGCGTCGTCCGTGTCTTGGTGTGCAAGGTCGTACATGGTTGGCAAGTGGTCCCTTCCGTCGCCCAGGTAAAAGTCGATGGCCTGGCTCAACACCTCAGTCTGGTTTGCGCAAGCAGACACCGACGCAGGCAAAATCGAACCCCATACAAGGTGCTCCGGTTTGGCTCCACTTGCGCTCAACATGCGCTGGATCATGTGGTCGCCATAGCGTGCCAGAGTAGGCCATTCAGGGTTGCGGTCCGAGCTTGTCTTCTTGGTGCTGTTCGCACTCACAACGTGCCCGAGACTGGCGACGCTCTCCTTGAATGTGTCCAGCATCGCATCAAAGATCCCACCCCCAACACTCAAGCGCTTGACCCTCAGAATTACCAATTTTCCAAGCTGCTGTGCCAGCTCATGAGACTGGGTGCGCAATTTGTGCGAGTTTGCGATGTCTGCGTCGAAGAAGATGGCACCAAAACATGCCAGCAGTACGAGGTAGAGCTGGTGCTCCGGGTATATGCCACGAGGATTCGCCTCCGTCTTGATGGGAAGCGACCACAAAGCAGCGCTGAAGTGTGTCGTTGCCAAGGCGATGACATCTCTCACTATGTCGACCTCAAATGTGTGCGGTACTCCTGAGACCATGCAACCATGTCTCTCCAGGAGTCGATCAGACGTACTGGAGAAAAAGGCCTTGACATCGGCCTGCCAATCTTCAGGGTAGAGGGATTTCAGGATATGCTCACGGTCGGACCTGTTGGCGGTGCTATCCCCACTGAGGCAGAAGTTGGCACCCGCTCCTGGAGCACGGTCGTTGTGTACCAAGGAGTCCATAGCTTCCCCCCAAACTACACTGAAGCCCTTGGTGTCGTTCAGGATCTGCGTGCATGCCTTATGGGATCTGATCATGATCGGCGGTCGGCGTTGCTGAGGTGGCGCCCAGCTGTATTGGCTCCGAGTCCCCAGGCCCTCGAGGATCTTCTAGTTCTCTGAAGGGGTGACGAGAGGGAAGTGAGCGTGTATACTGTTATTGGCAAAATGGTTGGGGAAAGCCCTGAATATGAGCTTGTGCATGACATGACCACCGTTGAACCCGGTGTCGTAGTTTGCTTCGTTGAATCCCCAGTTGGTGAGAGACTTGGGCGTATAGTCGACAGTGTAGAAACGGTCGCCACGCACCAAAGCCACTGCATCGGACAGGATAGCCATTGTCATTGTGGAAGTTCCGCACAGCCCACTGCCTGGGGACATTGGAGGCTTCGTCCTTTCGGCCACAATGCCAGGGTACATCTCCACGGTGTCGGGCGAGTCGTACAGCTGTCTCAAGCTTGCCACAACCGCCGGGTCCGGGTTGATGTCTTCAAAGGATGTGTGTTTTGAAAGTCCCACGAACTGCCTGAACTCGTTCAAGGTGCCCAAGTTCCAATGGCGTGCTTGTAAGATGCCAAGAATCTCGACCGCCTTCATGCAGCGCGGAACCCTGTTTGCCCCGTACGACCCACCGACGTCCTCGATTGATTCGGTCAGTATGCGGACCAAGTCATTGTCTGGAAAGGTGCCGTCGGGAAGCCTTGTCATGTCCTCAAATGCCCTGTCCTCCGGCTGTTGTGGCAGGCCAGCCTTCCACTCCTTGGTCGCTTGCGCGAAGTCTTCGAGGCTGACGTTTTCGGGGTCTTGGCTCTTCAACAGGCGACTCAGCTCTTTGATGCACCACTGCTCGTCCCTGGGAGAGATAGTGCTGTGCCAACGGTAAACGAGGTTGAATTCGGCCGACACGTGGTTCCCAACTCCCTCGGGCACGGGCGTACCGAACATCTCCTTACCCACTTGAGTGCGAGGGTCGAGTGACCAGCTCGAGTTCGTCCGGTTCAGGGCCAGGATTGTTCGCACATAGTCCCTCATGATGATGTTGATGTACAGGCCACATGTGACCAACCTGCTGGTTTGGAACAGGTCCTCGTCATATTGAGCCCAGGCCTGCTTGGCCTCGGCTTTTGACACATCCGCCTTGGGTGACTTGAAGCGGCCTTCCTCGTTGATGAGCGCGAGCTGTTTGGCCACGTAGTTGTGGAACCGGTTGAACATGATCAGAAACACGCCGCAGCCCGGTGGGAAGCCCAGTATCCGGTACGAGCTGAAGCAGTCGGGCTTCAAGAGGCCGTTTTGGAAGGTCCTCATCATCTTGACATCGTCGTCAGTCCCCCCGTACAGCGGTGAGAGGTCTAGGTAGGACGAGGCGAGGTTGACGTTCCAGTCCGCATGGGAAGTCTGAAAGATGTCGTGGATGATTATGGTGGCGAGATAGAACAGCATGCTCGAAATGCCTTGGGGATGGGGTTCGAACTTGTCGCCTCGCGCCACTGTCTGGGGATTAGTGGCCGGGAATGATGAGGGAAGGGCGGAAGAGTACAGGGAACTCACTGAGTCTGTCGAAGAGGGCATGCGGTTCAGGCAGGCCTGGCCTCCGGAAGACGGTGGGTTTCACGGAGCGGGCGTAGGGGGTGTTGGCAGCACCGAGCTGGGGATTACGGATGCTGTTGTAGGAGCCATCGGCGCTGCGATACTTGTGCTTGCTCTCCATCAAGCAGACGGGGGGGTGGTCCAGAGTTGTCCACAGCTGGTTGATGAAGCCGTCACTGAGGGCCTTGAGCTGTGCAGACTGTGGTGGCAGCTTGGCGAGGAGCTGCACGAGGCGCTCGAGGAGGAGCTTGTTGTCGTCATTGATGCCGGTGATAGATGCATTGAGGAACTGCACAAGGGTCTTGTAGTCCTCGAAACCCAGAGCGTGGATATCGGCGAGCATGTCTTTGTGGCTGGAGGACGAGCTCGAGTCGGAGGGCTTGTCGAGTGGAGGAGCAAGCGAGGCCCGCACTGCCTCGATGACCGAGGATAGCGCGTTGTGAGGGGAGGCAGACATGGTTCGAGGGCAGCAATGTGGGAAGGATACTGGTACTGGTACTGGTACTGGTACTGGTGTTGTGGTCTGGGTTGAGGTTGAGGTTGAGGTTGAGGTTGAGGTTGGGCTGCAGCCCAGATCAACAACATACGTGCAGGTGTGCACAGAGGGGGCCGCTCCTGCCCCCATTCTGTTGACTTGCAATAGCTGGATGGGCAGGACTGCCGCCACAACGCCCTGACAACAATAATACGTCACAAAAAACACCATATAGCTACCCTAGGGTAAACCACCTCTAAGTCATCTAGGAGGATATCTTATTGGAGGCTTAGAGGTTGTCCGCTCTGAGGCCATCCAACAGGAGGATATGTCACATGAGGGTATACGGTAGGAGAGGGTGCTGTAGACGAGTATTCAGGAGGGTGTCCTATAGGAGGGTGTTCTACAAGAGACTGGAGGTTGCCCTATAGGAGGGTGTCCTATATCCTCTTGGAGGGTGTCCTATATCCTCTTGGAGGGTGTTCTAATAGAGGCTAGGAGACTATCCTCTAGGAGGATATGCTGTAAGATGTTGTCCTTTAAGACGTTCTCCTTTAGGAGGATATGCTATAAGAGGATATGCTGTAGGAGAATATGCTATAGATACTAGGGAGAGAGATACTAAGGCCTCCTAGCCTGCTACGGGACAAACACTGAGCCTCCTAGAGGAGGAAAGAGGAGGAGGGTCATGACTCCACAGTTGTCAAAGGAGGCCATGCTCTACACATCCCTTCTGTCAAGGCCGGTGTTGCTACTAGTAGTCTTGTCGCCAGCTAGGTAATTTAAAAGCTTCTTCCTATTTGGACCCCTAGTGTGATCTAGGACCTAGTTAATACTATTAATCTTAATGGTGAATAACTTCTTTAAGGGGTTCTTAACTTTTAAGTTAAAATATATATAAAATAGTTAATAGTTACTAATAATAGAGATTATAATTTAATAAAACTTAAAGATAGATACTCTTAGTATATTACCCTTTTAAGTTAAGTTAAGTATATTTTTTTTTATTTTTTTTCTTAAATCTTTTTTAATTATTTAATTATTCTTTTTTATTTTATTACTTATTTTATTTATATTTAAATTTATTTTATTATATATATTAATTTCTTTAATATAATATAATAAATTTTATAATACTTTTTATATAATAAGATATAGTAGGCTTTTTATACCTATTATACTATATTATTATACTAAGTGTAGTGAATGGCAACCCTGTAAGGCTGTCAAGCAAACACCTAAGCAGAACCCATTCCTAAGTCAGCATGAAGTACAGCATGGCATTTCTATTAGACACTGTCATGGCAATCATACCACAGATAATCACAGATGAGACACACAGGAGACAAGAGCACACAAGTATATGTTTGTCATGATGCAGTCTACGCTTGGCCATGATCAGGCTGCAGGGAAGTGTATTGTGATTACAGGTTGCCCACCATGCGAATAAAGACCCCCATACAAGATGAGAAGGTTATAATCCGATATTATCTATCCCCTTGGCAACAGTCTCCCTGCAACCTTCTGGGCGGGCGGGACTACTCGACATGATAGTATTGTCACCTTTCCAGCACAGCGCCCGAACCAAATCACGGCACGTGTTACGGCACAGCTCCAGTGAGCCCAGCCTTGAGAGTTGGGAGTAGTCACATGCAGATACGCATTACCCACGGACAAAATGGACCTTGCCGCACGTTCTGCTAGCTGTGCCGTCTTGGAGACTGGTGCGCCATCATACTACATGCTATCGCCTTGTGAGCCCTAGAGGAGAGAGCACGATGGGGCACGCTGCAGCGACGAGGTGGAGGGGAGTGGGCCGTTTGGTACACAAATGAGATGGATGAACCCTGGGGCGCATTGAGGCCTTGAGGTCAAATGATGGTCGCGCTGATTACTGCCAATAATATATGGCATCAGGAGCGTTGCCCCTCGCGCCGCCGTTCCAGCGGGGAGAGCAGTCCAAACCAGCCAGCCGCCCGGCGGGAGGAGAATTTCACGACGAGCGCAGCCTAGCCACCATCTGCGAAGGCCCCATGCCCCTCCCCGCAGCGAGCACGCCCGCCTTGCGCAGTGTGGCGACGGTGTTCTCAGCGACGGCCAGGTCGACACCCTCGGTGCGGGCGGGGAACCTGACGGTCTTGAGCCACTCCCGGGCGTCCTCCTCGGAGTAGTCGAGCTCGGTGCTGATGTAGCGGACGGCCTCGTCGTGGTTGTCGTTGAAGTGGCGGATGCCGGCGTCAAGCTTCTCGAACAGGGCGTGCAGCCTGGGGTCGAGCTGCTGCTGCTGCGGCTGGTCACTGCCGCCAGCATCACCGTGGACCAGCGACGTGGCGGCGACGATCTTCCAGCTGCTCCAGGGGGTGTAGATCTCGCCGACCTTGCGGATGTCGCCCGAGTCGTAGTAGCGCTTGGAGGTGAAGTGCTCCCACATGAAGAAGTCGGCGTCGCCCGAGTTGACTGCCCTGCGCAGATTCTCGAAGGTGTTGAGGATGACGAAGTCGGAGTAGGGGGAGGGCGAGGAGGAGGAGGAGGAGGCGGCGGGTTCCTGGGGCAGCCAGCCCTGCTGGTCTGCGAGGACGAAGCCCATGACGTAGGAGCCGGAGCCCAGGCGCGAGACGCCGATCTTGCGGCCGCTGAGGGAGTCGAGGCTGGAGATGTCGGGGCGGGCTGCGCCTGTGGACACGGCCCAGCCTGTGGTCGGCACAATCACAATCGTCAGCATCTGTGGACATGTAGCAGAGAGAGAGGGCAACGGAAGACGAGAAAGTCTCCACATACACAAGGGCGTCTCGACGTAGGTGCCGACCAGGCGGTAGCCGCCGTCGCCCTCGACGTCCTCCTTGCCCAGGCCGGCGACCCACCCCTCGGTCAGGCCAATGCCGACGTCGATCTCCCCGGACCGGAGCGCCGTGATCATGTGGCCGGTGCCCGAGGGGAAGGCGATCAGCTGCGCGTCGAGGCCAAAGTGCTTGCTGGCAAAGTGGATCGGCGTCGAAAAGTGCTCGGGCACGTAGCCCACGCGCAGCGGCAGCGGGGCAGACGCCATGGCCAGGCAGGGTGTGCGGATGGTGGGTATGCGGGCGGATGCGGATGGCGGAATCGCGGATCTTGTCGTCGGGCACAAGTCGGGCACAAGTCGATGCCGTGTCGTTGCTCGAGACCTCTGCAGAGCTCAAAGCTCCCAAGGTTATCAGATGGAGGGGCAGAGGGGGGCAGGTCGGCGCTATGTCATCCGTACCTAGGTACCCAGGTACCCAGGTATCCAGGTACCTTCCCGCTAGGGATGGCGAAAGTGAAATTTCCATTTCGAAATATTTCACTTTCCAGCCAGATTTCAAATCGTCAGGTCGAGTAAGTCTGAAACGTGAAATTAAGACTTCTTTTTAGGTAAGTCTACCACCTAATTTAAAGTACCTAAATAGCTACTATCAGCTTAGATACTTAACCAACCGTCAATCCTAAGGTCCCTAAAATATATTATTTAAGGCCACAAGAGAGACCTAGCAACCAACTCTAACCCTAACCCAGAGAAACTAGGTAGAAACTTTTAACCACCTACCATTTTAGGTATAGTATAATATTCACAGACTACTAAATAGTCTATACGTTAAATTTCAGTTTCCTTCACGAGGGTCCCTAAAATTCATATTTTCTTTCACCAGGTCCGGTAGGTCCTGAATTTCGCTATCCCTACTTCCCGCAGCAAGAGAGGGATGATCCCTGGGCCTCTCAGGGGAGTTCTGCTGCATTACTAATAGTTGATAGATTGCATTATTTTATCAAGGATATCCATCTACTATCTTACACTTTCAACTTTTTGCTCTAGGAGCATTAAATCTCTTATTTTATATAAGTAGTATAACACATTAAGTTTTAAAAGTAATAGAATAGATTATATATTATTATAATGAATACTCTATTAATAAGATCCTAGAGGACTAGAATGTACTCGGGTATTATCCGATAAAGTATCCCATGTTAAACCATTCACATTGCGATAATTGATCGAGAAAAACATAACGGCCAGAAAAAACTGAATGGTCCAGCACACTCTGTATTTTCCGAAGCTCAAACGCGTCGAAGCGTCTTAAAAAGTCCACCGTCATCGTCTGAGATTGCCTGCGTAGATCAACACCCCCAACCCCATAAAGGGCTGTACATGTCAGCACCCGGTAAAAATTCAAAATCATCCTCTGTGTTCCGGTGCTTGTGACTGGTTCCGAGTCGACTCCAAAAAAGCCGGCACAGTAGCCGCACCCCCTCCTATAGAAAAGGCTGCGGAGTGACTTTACCCTGCCGGTCGCCCTAGCATGGTACGACAGGATCCGTAAAAAGTCCTCGGCCTCGAGGAGCCGCTTCATGTGTTTGATCTGATCCCCCGCGCCAGCAGCGGAGTACCGGTCCAAGTCATGGATGAATTTGAGTTGGATATGCCGATTCGCTCCTAGGGGCCACGTCCAGAACTTGCGGTAAATACGGCTAATCCTGCAGCCCAACTCGTAGTGGGGCTTCCCGCAGACTTCTGAGCACATGTTCAGTTTGCTTTCCCAGAGCAGCAGCATACAGGCATCGACGAAACAGTCGTCCAGCGTAGCTTGGGTTATGCATGCGAGGACGCTCTTCTTATATTTGAGGTATGTGGCATGGTATGACCTCGAGGAGATGATCAGTGATATCAGATCTTGATGACTCGAGAGACTTTCCAGCACAGTGACCTGTAGCTCGACCGGGAGGAGCTCAAGTCGGGGCTGTGTTTTTCGTTCCGTCCATCCTTGCCACGCCATTGCTATTCTTTTGTATTCTTGTTTAGGCGAGAGCAAAGAACGGCGTGTGCGAGATAGAGCTGATAGAGTCGTGTTCGTATGTAGACGTATCCGGGTAGATCAGTGCCTGATTGTATATGTGAGTACAAGTTGTGGCGTGTGTGTGTATCGTGACTAGAGCTCCAAGTGAAAACCAGATGAGAAGAGGTTGTGTTTTTTTTTTGGAGAAAAAAACGTAAATAGATGATGGTAGGTACCTTTTTCCACCAAAAGTGGATCACCTCAACTTTCTTGTTGATCGTAGTCAAATATTCTTTGGCTCCAGATGTCTCCGTGGCAGTGCTGTCAACCCCGTATCCATACAATACAACGATAATAGAGGGCCGTTGTTACCAGGCGCGTGCGTTGGTTCAATTATGACGGTTGTGTTGCTTTTGGCTGGGTAACTGTTTTCCAGTGGTCGTGAGGGACGAGGTTGTGGTAGAAAAGTGTTTGTTTGAGCAAAGGCCAAGCCGTAGTCCGGGGCATTTTTCCGTGTCCATACCGCGCAACTTATAATCTGAATGGGTCAAAAAGTGATGGCGCTTTCACGTAGTTTTTGACGGCGTCATACTTGGATTTGCTTGCTCCTCGCCATGACGCGTGTCCAATGCTAAAACTTGTAGTGCCAAGTAGTGGCCCACGGGAGAACACTAGTTCGCAGAAGTGTGGAAATGAATCTTTTGTGATTGTGGCCCACGAAATAAAGTCCGAGAACACGAATTATTCATATAATGAGCTGACACTCAATCGATTGCTTTCCAAGGGTTCCGGGGCTGTTTCTCTGGATCACTGGCCCAATTAGCCTCGTCGGTGTGGCTGCCCCAAGCCTACAGCTCCATTTAAAAATTTGCTTAATCTGCTGCCAATCGGCTCTACGTTATTTGATGCTGGTTTTGAGTGTTCAAAATTCCGCCAAGGGACTGTGTACTGCCCTCTCTACATTGGCGAGAGCATGCACCGGATGAACACTTCGGTTTCGAGTTCCCCAGGGTTGTCTTGCAAAGCACTAGCAGAGGAGCACAGATAGGAGCAAAGCCAAGAGTCTGCCATAGCAAATAGGATCAGTGGAAATGAGACGATGACAGCGGACTCGTGGCCTGGACGAGAACACCTGCCATCCATACGAGGTCTTCCTTCGCGGCCGCCGTCGCTGGCTAAGGTGAGGCTTGGCGTCTGTCAGCCTGGTTTCCTGGTTTACTCGGAAACCAGTGGCCACACGCGCACCGATCTCAGGCTGGGATACGATGGAATCGTAGAGGTGCATCATGATATCCCCGTCAGCCTGCCTCGGGCAGGGGATCGGAGTATGGGTCAACTGGTACGTTGCTAATAGTGGCACGTGGCATGGGTCGATATAGGGTGGCCCTTGAACTGAGGGACGCAATTGCTGATGCTGAAGTTTCTCATTTTCCACCTCAGGGTGTGTCTGGGCAGTTGGTATAAACATTGAATCAAGGCCGGCACATGTGTATGATAAAAAGCTGTTAATTTCACTCTCATCTGGCTTGGTGAGGGTGGACAGGGTTGGATTGTCTTTAGCCCACCCCGATTCCGGCACCAGCTGATTGTGAATGTTCCTTGGAGAGATCCGCCAGCTGCCCTAATACGTCAAGCGCACTGTCCGTCCGCCGCCATCTTCTCTTCCAATTTCGAGGCCCTCAACCCCTGGGAAGTCGGAACACATCTCCTGTCTATCCCCAAAACTCATCCGACCAAGATTCGGGCCGGGCGGGTCCATCTCCTCCACTAAAGTGGTGAGCTTCCTCGAGTTGACTAAGAGTCCCCCAGATGAAACCCTCCACATCAGGCGGTGTCTTGGCCAGTAGGATTTTAGCCACGTCGTCCGCCGTGGCCGCCGATCGAACAGCGCTGAGCGGCTCCAGCCCCATGGCCAGGGCACCCTCAACCAGCCCGCCGAGCCCAATCAGCCTGCGCGACCCGCTATAGTAGCTAAAGCTCCACGCAGAGTAAAGGGCAGCGTGCTCGGGGCGCGCCCCCAGGACTCCCCTCCAATCCGTGGCGCTCTCGATAAGTTTCCAGGACTTGTGCAGCTCCAACGCCAGGCCCACATAAACGAACCTCAACTCCTCGATTTCGTTCGCGTCGAACATGCCGAAAAAGTCCTTCTCCACCATCCTCATCAGGCTGCCGTTCAAGCCCATCTGCGGGGCACGGGTTGATTCGAAATGCGGGCCATAGAGCCGGCTGCAGATTTCGTACCGGTAGAGTGTCCTCATGATCCTTTGCCGTTCTGTGGCTGTGATGCGCCAGGGTGCCAAGGGGGTGGGGTCCGGCTCGGATGGCGGAAACTGGGTTGTGAAATCGTGTTCTGGGGTGGGTTTTTCGATGAATGGCCTCGAAAGAGGCTTGACCACAGTCGCATAGAATTTCAGGACTAAGAAGGGTCAGCGTCCTGCTACCTAGGTACTGATTTTCAGTGCGAGAGAGCGCGCGGGGGGTTCCGGGGGGGGGGGGGCGGCGGAATAGTGGAATAGTACTCACTTTGCTCAAAGTCCTCGGCAGTGAGAAGACGCTTCATAGTTTGGATCTGGTCCTCGCTGCTGGCCGTGGAGTGCTCGCACCATTCGTGAATGAATTTTAGCTGGATGTGACGGTAGGGCTGGTCAAGATCCCATGGTTCGTTTTCTCCAAAATTAGTGTCGATGTTGTTTCGCCAGTGCTGGAGCATGCACGCCTCGATGAAGGCTTCGCCCAGCGTTCTTTGGATGACGATCGCGAGGATTGATTTCTTGTACTGATCGTATACGGCGCAGAGAGTGTACGACGTGGCGACCAGTAATGTCAAGTCTTCGCAGCTCGACATGTTTTCGAGAATCACGAGTTGCAGCTCGAAGGGCAGCCGTTCAAGTCTGGACTGGCCCTGGTTTTGAGTTCGTTTTCGCCGGTGCCTGGCCATTTTGTGGCTCAAAATATTGGGAGTGGCAGACATAATGTTTGCCTTGATGTGGATGTGAGTTTGTGTGTGAGTATGTTCAAGTGTGAATGATAGTGTGCGAGACCTGGAATCGAGTCGAACTCGGGGGAGGAGCCCGTTCTGATTTCCATAAGTAACTGATGGCGTGGGCAGTCTGCGAATGTCTGCTGGGACAGAAGCGAAGTGAATAGAGTGTATTCACACAGGTGAGATCACATGTTTGCCTGTATTTCCGTGCTGATATGTGTGCATGTATGTATTGTCGTGTAGTGATGAGAAGTGTAGAGATGAAGAAGAATTCACCCTTTGAGGAGGAAGCTGTGCAGAATATGGGTACAAAAGATCATCTTATTTCTTCCAATTTCCTAGCTCTTCCAATTTACCCTAGGGTACTTACTAGCTGAGATCATATGGTCCTCTTGGTCTAATAAATCGTACCTACCCTAGGGTAGCACAGACATTTTAAGCCCAGCTGTACACTTGCGCCTAGAGGCACACTTGATGAACACTTGCTGTTGTAGCATCCACTGGACTACGGATACTGTAAGAATATATTGTTCGACTCCAATGTCGAAGAGGATCTCAATTCTTGAACGACACTAGTACGAATGTATTCCACACTTTGAGTGTTCGACGAAATCGGGAGACTAACAGCCTACTGGGGAGAGACACAAGAACTTCGGGGCCACCTAGTGCGAAGCTGCTAACCAAAACACAAACCAGTCAGCAATCGCCCGCAGGCTCTGCTCCTTGCACCATCCTGCAAAATGTTAGAACTTGTCATGGGTGCCGCCTCTATATAACGCCTGGGAGCATACGTGAATAAGGGTCAGCCGGGTCTCCCCGGGCCGCGAAACCATGCGACACGCCGTGGAATAGCTGCAAATGGTATTGCTTCTTCTCCATCTGCAGGATGTCGATGGCCTTTCTCCTCGACTCGGTGTCGAAGGCGTGATCGTCCTCAGCACAGGACAGAAGAAGCGGCTCTGCACGCCGACATATTAGCACGCATTTTGTGAGGCCCCGAGAAAAGCTTCGCACCGCCAAAACTTCAAACATCAAAGTGCACTCACGTTTCAGCTTCGCAAAGTGTTCCTCCTTCAAAGACGTCGGGTGTGCAAATGCGCCGGCTGAGACGTAATCTCCTGCGAGAAGGTCACACACGAAGGGAGCCCCGAAGCAGTAGCCCGTGCAGGCGTACTTGGTGGCCTCGTTGCCGTACTTGGCCCTGACTGCGTCGAACCACTTGGGAACATTCTCGGTGGCAAAATTCCAGTGCTTGTTGCGCCAAGCAGTCCTGTCGAAGCCTTCTGGGGCAGGATCACTCATCGACTGGCGATACTTGGACATTGGATCCTGCGAGGCCGAGTGTCAGCGCATTGTGTTGTTGGCAGCTCTGTTTCACACGCACGCCCCTGAAGTAGTCCATTCCCAGTGTCAGGAATCCGGCGTCGGAAAAGCTGTCCATCAGCAGCTGGGCATTGTTGGACATGCCCCACACGTCCGGGAAGT
Organism: Diaporthe batatas; assembly: GCF_019321695.1. Classification (NCBI taxonomy): domain Eukaryota; kingdom Fungi; phylum Ascomycota; class Sordariomycetes; order Diaporthales; family Diaporthaceae; genus Diaporthe; species Diaporthe batatas. Next base: position 2,818,546 of record NW_025408558.1, on the reverse strand, counting down.
ATAGGATAACATGGCCGTTGGCCCTTTCCGGCGTAGGCTTCGCGACGTAGGTGGGGACATCGAGGATCGTCTCCAGGGTGCCACGCGGTGTCCCCTCGTGGATAGTGCCCAGCCCGCAGGATGATGATGGAGGCTGGGCGAGATACGTATCTTCCCCTTTGGGTTGCTTGGCTGTCATTTTGTGGCGCGTGTCAGTGTTCGTCGTCGGAAGTTGTGTCGGTGATCTTTGCATTCAAGCCCGGAGCGGGGTCGACTTGTCAGGCTTGTGCATTAGATTCCGGGATCTCAGGCGTTTAACACAGGATTGGTGGGGTCTGTCGACCGAGGTGGGGGCCCTGGGAGAGTGAATGCCATCGCCTGAAGAGTGGAACCTGAAGTAGGACGACTGTGGAGGAATAATCTGGCAGCCTGCAGGCACCGGTGCAACCAACATCCAACGTCACGGTCTGTACTGGGTGCATGCCAGCCGTACCTAATCAACGAGGACTTGACAACTACGTATGTACTGGGGATGCCATCCGCTTCACTGTTCCTAATTTTCTGCTCACGATATGTCTGACCCGGAGAACGCCGCGTACCGGCTCTTGTCTTTCAAGTACACACCGACCAAGCTGACAACTGGGGCAGACCACCCAGCCGCCGACGACAACGTTGATGGTAACCACGACGGCGAAGCTCACACCCGCACTAGACAACCACGATTGGGCCAGGAATCAGAACTGCCGTCTCTGTCGTCCCTCGCCGCGGCTCTGCCAGTTGTCGATGCCACACCTGCACCAGCGATGAACCAAAGCTTGCCGACCCTGAGCGGCACAGACACGCAGGCAAATACCGTGCCTGATGCAAAGCAGGGAGCAGACCCTGGCCCAGATCCCCCAGCTGCCAGCTTCCATATATTCGGAGACCTCCCCGCCGAGCTTCGCATCAAGATATGGCACCTGACCTTCCTCCCCCGTGTCGTCGAACTGCATCCCACCAGGCCCAACTACGCCCGGGACAGCGGCCGCCAGCAGCAGTGGCAGTCGGGATGCAGCAACCCGGCAGCCCTGTCCGTGAGCTCCGAGGCCCGTCAGATAGCCCTGGGCCACTTCCGCATCGCCTACCCCCTCGCCTCCATCACCAGCCAACAGGAGGGACCAGGGCAGGCCCCATTCGCCAGGTATTCCGCCGCCGCCGAGCACATCGGCAACTACTACAACTTTTCCGGGCCCAGTGCCACAGGGAAGGCCATTCTGCGCCGGCGCACGCTGCACATTTCGCCCGAGGTCGACACCGTCGCTCTGCTCGGCCAGGATATCGACCTCGGCAAGATCTCGGCGCTGCTTGACTCCTTCCGGGACGCCGACCCACAGGAGCTCGGCCTGAGCAACCTGGCGCTGAGCACGCGCGGCTGGGGCTACCCGGGATCCGCTGCTATGATGAGGAGTTTCAACCGGACCATCCTCAAGGGCCTGGGGCAGTTGACCCTGTTCATGTACGGCGAACCACTTCCACCCCACGAGTGGAACGTCAAAGGGGCTAGTCTAGATGAGCAGACACTGAGTCGGTTCAGGGAGACGGGGAACCGGTGCGAGCTGGTCCCTTGCGAGGGCAGCAATGCTTGGTACGCATATAAGCTGTGGAGCAGTGGGAAAGGCAGGCAGTTCTGGAACGACGAGGGAAAGATTATGCAGGTCGGAAGGAACGATCTGAAAATAATGGACCTGAAGTTCTCGGATGGCTGGTGATTACGGGCAACTGATCGGTCTTGGTGACGGCGGGGATGCGAGAACCCGTTCGTCTTTTCGCGGGACAGCAAAGCTGGAGCGATATACGGTATACAGTAATAGAGATGCATATTGAGGAGCCATAGACGTGACTTCTGTTTTTGGTTTTCTTCTCACACTGGGCCTTTGAGCGTTTACCACTACGCCTTCGGGATGGTTACGCATCAAGAACGAAACCACTAGGACGAGTCCTACCAAATACATCAGATATCTAGTGACGGGATCAGAATTCTTGCCAGAAAAAGGGCAGCAAGGGTTTGCAACGCATATCGCCCGAGTCTTGGCGTTGGCTGGTCCAGATATGGTCACTAATGCGCGTTGGTCCAAGGTTCGACGGCCCCTGTCACGGCTGTTGGGCAACATTCATCACCCGACACAGCCCTGCCACTCCGAGTCACTTGTACTGAAACCTGTACCAGCCTCTTGGAATTAGTACCCGTTGGTCAGCTTTTGGTTACTACTTGATAGCAGTGGGTAAATGGAGGCGGAAGCCCACATGGAAGCGTCAGGTGACCGTCCAAGACACTCCACTATCCCAGCTTTTTAAATGCAGCCAAACGGCCAACAACAGGCCCGTAGAATCTCGACATGTCAATCTAGCTGGATAATCAGACTGTCACCAGACTTAGCCATGCCGTCTCGCTCCGACAAAAATACTCCATGCTTACCCGGGCCAGCACACAAGGCATCAGTTGATTATTTGGGACATCGCCATCGCGACATTTTCAGCCGTGCACTTTCCCGTGTACTGTCAACACCCGCAGCACAGCTTGCTGTTGCGGAGATCATCGACGGCGCACCACTGAGCCAGACAGCAAACGAGGTGCGAAATGGTATATTGCCAGAGGCCCACCCTGTCCGAAGTCAGCACCTTCAACTGTGTCCTGGGGTCTTAGAGAAGGTCGAGGAGATTCGTGCCACCTTTGATGTTCAAGTACTGCAATTCGATTCCAAGGTATCTATGCCATAAAGTCCCCGGACCACCATGGGCATCACTGTTTCTAACGTGGCATAAGCTTCTGCATGAATACCATGCCTCCTCTCCGGGTTCAGTAGCGTTCAAGACTCGATTGATCGAGATGGTCGCTGTAGCGACTCATCAAGTTGCGGTGTACCTGTACAAGCTCGACTTGAATCTGGGTGGGCACCAGGACTACGCTACGTGGGAAGTGCCAAAGGATGACATCGTCTTCTACCAATATCATCCCGATGGAAAACTTCCCAGCCTCTTCTTCCACAAGCAATACCGGGATTACGACCAGTACCCAGAAGGGGCAGCTGATATGGTAGGCTACTGGGCTGAATCGCGGGTTTTCGGCGGCGTGATCTTTTTGACCGTCGGGAATCTCATCAGAGGGAGGCCCATGAAGACGTGAGTTTAACTTGTCCTGCGGCCGAATGATTGCCCAACTAACACCGAATAATAACATAGCCCAACGCTGTTTTCTTGCACTCCTTTTCTGAGAACGTAACATACCGGATCTGGCAGTTGCTCGACACGCAAAAAAAGGCTTTGCTGGAATTTCTCCAGTCAGAAGACGATGTTGATGAGCAGACAACCTACTCTCATGGGAATCTTCTACCGATGCTACCAGACAAAACCAACCTGACCCGGATAGACCCCGAGGAACCAATTACAAGGACTGGGATCTACCGCGATCTCTGGGAGCGGAAGCCCCTCGGCGACTCAGACGGGGATCGTCGGCTGGGCTGCGTCGCGTATAATGACATGGATTATCCGACCTTTGCCGACTACGAGAAGGCATTGGAGAGGGCACAGAATCGGAGGTATAGGATCCTTGACAGGCGGGAAGAAGAAGTCAAGGCGGAGATCGAGGCAGAGGCACTGGCTGAACAACAGGAAGACGAAGATGAGGGGGAAATGGCGAGAGTCTTGAAAACAGGCAAGTGACTCTGGGTCAACCAGGCCTTGAGTGTCGATAATACATTTAGATTATGCACTAAACGGACTTATAAGTTAAAACGGCATTATCGAGTAAAGGATTTGAGCTCGTGCAGCAGAATATCCGGAGAAAGTGGCACCACCCAATCCTTTTACCGTCTCACTGATCGTCGCTGTCGCGGTCCTCTTTGGTCATGTTGACGCCTTTGCTGTTATCCGAGAAAATGACATTCCACTTTCCAGGCGTAGCTTTCGGCGAAGACTTAACAAGAACTTTGTCTTTGGCATCGGGAAAGCCGTGTTCATGAGAGAGTCTTTCCTCGGCTGGTTCTATTTGCCACCGATTGGGCGGACATCAAATCTCACCAGCAAGAGCGCTGCAAATACGAGGATCTCGGTGCTGACAAAGTGGCGGCCAAGGCAAAGAACCGCGCCAGCACCGAATCCGCGGAAGGCTGCTGCCGATACACGTTGTCCATTCCCTTTTGTGGACTTGAACAAGCGCTTGTGGTCGAATTGGTTGGCTGTCGGTCCCCATATGGACTGATCTGTGTGGGGGGCTCGAGTGGGCATGACAACCATGCCGTCTTTCTTCAACAAGTATTTGTTGTCGATAACAGTGTCTTCCTGGATGACACGCGCAGAGATGCTAGTGCCGTGGAGACATAGAACTTCCTGCCATGTCGATACGAGAATGGGACAAGCTGTCCTGAACTTTGCTAGATCGATAGTACGTGTCCCGTCGGAACTTGTCTGCGCAAGGAGAGATGCCTCGCGGTGACAAACCCGGTAGCCTGCCGGGTCCGCAAGGATTTGCCACAGAGCCCAAAAAGCGTCAGGCACAGTGTTGCTGACGCTGGAATTGACTTGGCCAACTTCAGTGTGAGTCGTGTCGTCAATACTGAGACCAAAGTGTGAGTTGTGTTTATGTCGCAGCTGGACGACAAGTGCCCAGGTGACTTGCGGTGCCGGAGATTACCTCACGGTTACTGGACAATGTAAACCCAACGCCTTCCTAGGGTAGCAGTTTCTGCCAACGCACAAGGCCGCAGGGGTTGTGCGTGCGCAGCGATTGTCAAGACATCAATTTTACGCCCAACAGGACCCGGTGGGTTCGCTGGTTTCCCATCTCATCCAATGCAGTCTTCATGGCACAGCCCAAAAGACCACAGCGCTTGATCTCAATAAACAACCGCGCTGGTTAGGTCCGCGAGAATGAGCAAAGGACTGGGTTTATGAGGACAGTAAAACATGGCTGATGGAGAGCAGAGTCAAAATTGTCATCGATTAGCAAGTGAATTCACTGCGGCCAATCTACACAGTACCTAGGTATGGACTATGACAACGTTGGTCGGTGTTCTCACGAGCAGCCATGTAAGTAAAAGAATGACACTTAGATGTGCCTTTTTGCAACGTACACAGGCCAAGAATGCGGAACCACATTGAAGTAGGCCTTGTATGACCACTTCTTTCCCGGCTCAACTTGTCTGATTTCGTAATCGCGCACGATGGTTCCACAGATCTTGGCTACCTCCATCTTCGCAAGGTGCTGCCCGGGACAAGCATTATATCCACCGCCGAACTACAGATACAATATTAGACACCCGGTTAGCAATCCTTCTGAATCTGAGGTAACAGCATCATTGCCCCGTGGTGCAACTCACTGGTATGAAGTACTTCTCCTTCGAAGCAATATCAGGCGCCGACCACCGGTCAGGATGGAACTCGTTCGCATCGGGGCCCCAAATATCCGTGGACCTGTGCAACACAAACGCGCTGACGGAAAGAATAGTGCCACCTGGGAATTCCCGGTCTCCAATCTTGACCCCGTGATTGGGAGCCACACGCGGGAGACCCTGTTGGACCGGCGCAAAGACACGCATGGCCTCCTTGATGCACATCTGCAGGAACGGGAGCTTCTGAGTGTCGGCGAAGCTGATGATCCTGTCCTGGCACCTTCCCTCCTTCCTCGCGGCATCGATCTCGTCTTGCAAACGCCGCCAAGCAGTCGGGTGCCTGATCATATGGTACAAAAACGACTGGAGAGCCGTCGACGTGGCGTCTCCACCTGCGGCAACGGTGCCAATCGTCTGGCCCTGTACTGTGTTCAGGTCGAGCCGGTCGGGACGTTCGCGCAGGGTCCTGAGCCAATATTCCAACAGGTCGAAGCGGTTGGCCCCCTTTGTCTCTCTGCTCTCGCGCTCATGGAGTGAGTCCATCGTCACTTTCAAGATATGACCAGTGGGAATCACACCGAGCCACGTCGTGACTGGATTTGCGAGGAAAATGGCGTGGATCATCAGAATGAGCCAGTGATGGCCTGCCACAGCGGCGAAGAGACCAAGACGTGTGTTGTTGGCAATGGCATTCCCGATGTCATAGCCTTTCTCCAGGAAACCGTATGGGCTGGAGAAGAGCACCGTGCCCGTCACGTCGTTCGAGGTGAAAGTGCAGAACCGATCAAGGTGCATGGGTCGGCCCGTGTCGGCATAGCTGTCCAACCAGTCCATCAACAAGCCGATTGTCTTATCGATCCAGTCTTCGGAGTGGAGCATATTCGACAGAGAATAGCCGGGGGCAAAGTTCCTAGAGTGCTCGAACTTCCGCTTCGGGTCGAGGACCGTCATGCCGTTCTTGTATCTGGAGTCTGGAAAGGCAAAGATCTTGTAGAACGCATCCTTCCGCAGGGGTGTCAGGATGAGCTCCTTGACAGCCTCGGGATGGCAAACGCTGACCTCGTTGTTCGCGATGCGGACAAACGGACCTTGAGTTCGGGCGTTAGCTAAGGCGCAGTGCTTTCGACACGGGTATGAATACCTACCGTACTCCTTATGCAGCCGCAACAGATCTTCGCCCTGGTCGCCTCCCATGATCATCCTCGTGTGCCATAGCCGCCCGAGCGACGCCCAAAACGGCCCAGGCACGTGGCGCAGAGGAGCCAAATACCGGCGGTAGAGGAGGAGGCCCAGAACAAAACATGCGATGCTGACCACAAGTTCTGCCCAGGAACAAGCGTGCAAGCTAAGCCCCGGCAGAACACTAGTCGTTTGGTGCGATCCTTCGGCCATCGTGTCGATGATGCCCAACCTGCAGTCGCGAGTTGCCTCGCGGGCACGAAGCTCAACTCAGGCCTGTGATGAGGGACGAAGATGTCCCCGATTCTAAGGACGAGGTGCGGGAATACGAAAGTTCTGCACGTACACGTAGCGTATGGGATAGCGCAGCGGCAAATGGAATATTAATGATCTGCGGCTGCTGTCCTCCAGTCGTGACTCGTGGGGCTTCCTGGTGGAACGACCGGGATGCGATTCCTGCAGCTCCTAGTGACGATTGGAAACTGTCGAGGCAGTCGCGGGCCAAGAAGGCTAACGCGACTGGGTAGGTAGATTCTGTCGATAGCCTCTGCGGGAAGGTCAAGCCACGACAGGCTGTGGCTGCTGCGAAAGTGGCGGGACGGGACTCGGAGAGGCCTTAAGCGAGCGACGAAAACGATATGTCGTGCTGCAGTACAGAAATGGCTCCACACTCGTTTGCAGAAATAGCAGAAAGTATAGGAGCCTGACGACAGCTCACGTATTGGTCATCGGATTGAGTGAGTTCAAGTGTTGGGGTCCCTTGCTAAACAACACCACGGGATCTAGTTAGGGGGGCTACGGAGGAAGCATAGGAAAGTTTAGCGCTTCCGGGTCCAGCTGAAAAGTAGGGAAAGGATCACATGGCAGGAACATCAGCACCATCAGAAACGAAATGTTCTACAATGTTTGGAGAAGCAAACGGCTCCATCCAAAGAGTTGACATGCAAAGGTGGGTGGATTTTAGGGTAAGGAATTGCGAAGACATGGAGCCCGACTAAAATGTGCCCGGACTACTTCAACAGTCAACTGGTACTCCCCAAAGAGAGCTGCCCAACATAGACTACATCTTCTCAGGGGGAAGGTATCCTGCAAAGACAACCGTGGACCCAATGCGTACAGAAAGACGGCAGGTACGAAAAGATACCCGCCTCTTGCTTGGAAGTTTGACTCGGTCAAGACGAGCAGTGACTGCCCACCGTGCGGTGTATTCTTGCTCGCGGCCTCGTCAGAGTGAGTCGTTTGCGTCGTGGAAATCTAATCAAAGTGGATTCGCTGGATACTAGTATGTAGATATTAGACTCTCTATCGTGACGCAAGCTGTCAGTACAGTCATCCCAGTCCGCTGGAAGCTCATCAGTCTTGTCAAGTTTGACAGGGATTAAGCTGGGGAGGAACCTGCAAACTCGACCTAAAGCTTTCTTTGCCCATGCGCACAAAATGATCTGACTTTCATTTGCGCCTGGCAGACGTTAACCTTGGAAAAGATGGCATGCCGGGTCACGTGTGTGGCGGCGAAGGCTGACGTGCGGCGAGATCATCGGTGTACTGTACATATCGTCCCATTTAAGAGCATGCTACCAAAGTTTGAAATTGGTCCATCGTGATTAGTCGCAATGTAGCGGTGGGTACTGTCTCATGGGAACCTTGAAGGCGGCGTCGCGGCACCTTGATGGCAACTGGGACGAGCCGGCAAGGGAAGCTTAGATTGTGGCCGGGCGGGCCAGGGCTGGTTGGTGTGCCTGGCGGTGGTCACTAGTATAAATCATGGAAATCCCACAAGAAGCGAATTGAGAGACCAAGATAAATCTGTTTCGTATCCCTACTCCTCTGTGTTCCTCTGCGGCAGACAATCTCGTGCGATCAATTTGCGAGTCAACTTCGGAATATGGCTCCCAAGAGGAAGACGGCTGTGGCCGTGGCACAGAGCAAGAACAACTCCAAGAAGACGAAGCAAAAGAAAGGGCCGCTTCCTGTGACTCTGCTTTCGGGGTTCCTGGTATGACTGGCTGCTCCCTCCCCGTCATTACTGCCGTCATCGCCCCTTGCGACTGAGTAACTGATGATCGCGTGATACCCACACAGGGAAGTGGGAAAACAACACTGCTTCAGCATATCCTCCAGAGCGACCATGGCCTTCGGATCGCCGTAATTGTCAACGACATTGGTGCCGTCAATGTCGACGCCTCAACCATCCAGTCAACCCACCGTATACACAAGACGGAGGAGAAGGTCATCGCGCTGCAGAATGGCTGCATCTGCTGCACCCTACGACAAGATCTGCTCTCCGAGCTGGTCGAACTGTCAGAGAAGCATGCATTCGATTACGTTATCATCGAAAGCAGTGGAAGTAGGTCCTCATCCCGACATGTGTCATGCGAAGGAGTGACCAGACACAGGCGTGCAGCTGAGCTGATCATGCTGTTACAGTCAGCGAGCCAGGACAAGTTGCTGAGAGCTTTGACTCGAAGCTCACAGAACACATGTACCAGGTTCTCAAGGAAGAGGGCCAGTTGGACGAGGGCGGAGCCTTGAAGAAACTGTAAGTGCATCGGTTGTGTCAGGGATCTCGTTCGACGCGCCAACTTTCATGCGACGAAGTTGTCTTCCAGCGCCAAGACCCCTCTGTTAGAGACTGACTTGGCACACATGCAGGCACAAAGCCGGCGAGGCTGGAATGGGCAAATTCGCCCGCCTGGATACGACTGTGACCGTCATTGACGCTTTCACCATATTCAATGACTTCAACACAGCGGACTTGCTATCGAGTCGACGCGACGATGTGACGCCCGAGGACGAGAGAACGGTCTCCGACCTGATGGTTGACCAGATCGAATTCGCAGATGTCATTATCCTCAACAAAACCGACATGGTCAAGAAAGAAAACTTGGCAGAGATAAGGGCTCTTATAAGAACCTTGAACCGTGAAGCCAAAATATCGGAAGCCAAATACGGGAAGGTCGATGTCGGAGAGCTCGTGAACACTGGCCTCTTCAGCCTGGACAAGGCCCAGACGAGTTCGGGCTGGATGCGAGACTTGCATGAGTTGATGCTCCGAGAGGTGAGTTGACTTCGGCGTTCTTTTCGGCATTGAATTGTGAACAGCAGTTGATGAAGTTATTGGTAGGTGAACGGAAAGACGGCAATCACCCCCAAGCCAGAAACCGAAGAGTACAACGTGCGAAATTTCATCTACAAGCAACACCGACCTTTCCACCCCGAGAGGCTCTGGAAACTGGTATACGACAAGTTCATCCTGCAGCTCGAGCACCCGGAAGAGGATGCAAACGAGGGCACTGAGCCGCCGGCGACGGCCGCGGGTGAGGAAAACGGAGGCAATGACGAAAGCATGAGGGATGCGGAAGACGAGACTGAAAGTGAGGACTCGGACGAGCAAGACACTGACATGGAGGACGAGGCGGCCACGCCGGCTGCGTCGGATGTTTCAAGCTCAGCGCAGACGGCGATGACGTCCCCCACAGCTGATAAGCACGAGAACAAGGCATCCGATGACGAGGAAGATGAAAAGGCCTCGTTCAATACGAAGTCTGGGGACCTAGTCACGCCTTCTAATGAGGTCGTCCTTGCCAACAAGCGCGCCAACCCCCTCTTTGCCCGGCTCTTCCGTTCCAAGGGCACTTACTGGCTCGCAACCAGGCCTGACTATCGTGGCATCTGGTCTCAGGCAGGGGCAATGCTCACGCTGGTGGGCGGAACCAGGTGGGACGTCACGCTGGACTCAGAAGAGCTGTCACAACTGTATCACCCGGACACCACCGACCCCGAGATCATGAAGCAGGTCCGTCACGACATGAACAGCGGGGGCGAATGGGGAGATCGGAGGCAGGAGATTGTGTTCATCGGGGAGAAGCTCGATGTCGCTGGCATCAAGGAGGCTCTGGATGACTGTCTTTTGACCGACAGCGAGTGGAGTCGCTGGAAGCGGAAGATGAGGTCTGTGATGAAAAAGCAAGAGAAGCTCAAGGCGTTGATGCAGGGTCTGGAAGCTGCAAAAGAAGACTTGGTCGACGAATACGACGATGCGTTCCCTGAGTGGGAGGGGCACTTCCAAGACGAGGAGTACGGACAAGACGAGGATGAAGATGAGGGTGGGCATGAGGGGCACCATCACTAAGCCATGGTCTTGTGGGGAACTTGATATCGCAGAGATTGCTATGGTCACGACCGTGAAGATCATTTTAGATCAACTTGTCTCCTAAGCGTAGGCTTTGACTACATTGTATTTTTCAAATTCAACCCTTTATCCACTCACTATTTTCCTAGTCTTTCTAGGTAGCCCAGTGGATGTCTTGTAACAGCTGTCAGTGAGGGGGCTTTGAGAAATCGCCTCGACAGTAGCATTTCGTATGCATGCACCGATAATCACTGACAGTTGAGAAGCGGGCGCGTTCCGTTGATGCCTTTACGCCCAACCATTTGAGGCCAACCCTTTAAAGCCGCAACCTCTTTTGCCATTGCTCTGTGGGCCAAAGCACCTTGGTTGTTATCTCTGATATATAGACCTTTGTGCTGGGAAAGCTACGCTTGACTTATGGCTACTGTTTACTTAAGGTGTGGCTGGAGAGGAGAGGTTAGCTTTTGACGTATGGAGGTCTGTAACCAAAATGCACCCTTTATAAGGACGAAGGGACGCCCATTTCCCCCCCCAACTTTAAATTTAAATTTTTCCCTTAATAACTCTTCTCTCTTTAAGTAAGTACCCTTCTAAGTTTATAATACTAATACTAATTATTTTACCCTAGGTTGTACTCTATTTCTAAAGGAATCTAGATTAGGCGATATGGGTAATTAAAGGAGTGATTTCCGTCCCTCCCCTTAATTTATCGATTAGGTATGCTAGATTTTACTAAATAGAGGACTATAGGAATGAAAAAACTTTAAAAAGAAGTTTTTATTAATTCTCTCTTTTAATATATTATTTCTATGTGGATTATTAGTTGGAAAGGTGTTAGAATTAAGGAGTGTTTAAGGAGGGTACTTTAGAATACTATATAAACCCGTCCCTTCGCTCTAGATTTTTGGCGTTTTGGTTTTAAATGTTCTTTATTTGAGTTCAGACCGCTTAGTAATTAACCTAGCTACAGGATTATTATAAGCCATGGAGTCCCCACCCATTCTGGGTGGGGAGTCTGTGCTCTCGAGTGACGCGAGTGACGGCCAGGCCGCAGGCCTGGCTAAGGGCATCTGAACATTTGAGATAACTTGGTTGGCCAATGTGCATTTAAAGTGGTTTCATATCCATGAGATTCACCAACAAGAGACATGCCAACATCTGCAGGAGGCCTACCAACCGTCTGCAGGAGGCCCACCAAACATCTGCAGGAGGCCCACCATGAGCTGAATAGCTGCGGGACTATTTATTGTCCAGATCAGATGCCCATTGCTCTCCCTCGTAGCGAACCTGAGAACTCCATCATTTACCTTCTACTACCTAGGTATCTGTCAGACCGTCCCTCTGAGAAACACACCATCTCTCTCCACCACACCACACCTCTTTCCATAACGACACCCACACACTTGCATCATGGCCTCCAGTCGCTGGGAACGGATTCAATCACACTGCAAGACCATATGGGGGGCTGATCGAACCTACCAGATCGAAGACGAGGAAGTTGATGACGGGCACTACTTGATGCTCGTCAGGGAGGACCGAGGCACCAGTTTCGGCAACGTGTTGACTACTTCGGGTATGGCCAAGGGACAGGCTCGCGCTTGGGATGAGCTGGAAAAACATGTGGCCAGGCTAGCCAAGGCGGTGGAGACGGAGGGATGGGTGCCTGAAGTGCAGCCGCTTGATGTTGCTGCCTATCCGAGCCCGGCGCACGATTTCAGCGCAAAGGCGGAGGCCTTGTTGGGTCTCCTAGAGAAGCAGGGTCTACGAAAGAAGAAGACAAACTAAGCCAATAGAAATCGTCGAGCTCTTAGTTAGCATCCATGGATGAGAGGCTTAAATCTCCACCACGCACAACTTGAAGAGAATGGCGTATCAGTCAGTTTGCCGAGTCAAATACACATTTCGAGACCTCAGAGTTATTGAAACATAGACCGCAGTCAATGTATTCAAAATTATTACGGATCGACGTCCCTTACATGATTTCAAGTTAGAGGCGGTTCAGAAACTATAACTAAGACGGCCTTCGGTGCATCCACAGCCACAATCCCGGATAGGATTGGGCGAAATGAGCGACCACGCTCTGTACAATCTAGCTGCATAACAAAGAATGATTCGAATAACTGGCGTACCATACAGTCGTGAAAGTTTAACACGCAGCGTTTAAGGAAAAACACAAGGCCAATAGTGTACATTGGAAAAGTTCCCAGCCGCAACTCAGCCCGGTTTCCCATTAATCCATGTGGCAAACTTAGTGTGTGTTACATTGAGCCAAAATAGCATGAGATCATGTCTTCTGCGCAATGACCCAGTAGAAGGTAGAATCCCCAATGTCGCCTTGAACCTCGGCGCTGAGTATCTTAAAATCGTTCTTCTTTAGAAGTTCAGACGTACGCTCAGGGCCCCACCCACTCCAGAACATCCAACCTTCTTCAACCAACCAGCTCGGATTGACTTGGAACTCATCATCAGTTGGGGTGAAGTTGAAGAGAAGGTGGCCCCCCGGCCTGAGCCACCCCGCAATCCTGGCCAGCAGCTCTGACTGCTCCTCGCGCGGCAGGTGGATCACGGTGTACAGGCCGATCACGGCATCAAGTGAACCATTCGGGAAGGAGAGCTGCATCATGTCACCCTCTTTGAAGACCACACGGTCCACATATGTGGCAGGAAGCTCGCTGAGATTCTTCCTGGCAGCTTGGATCTGCGCCGCGGATATGTCATTTGCTATGACGTGGACCCCGGGCCTGGACAGCAGCATTCTGGTGGACGTCAGAGCTGCGCCGCAGCCGAGCTCCAGGATAGAGAGTTGCCGACCCTGTTCGTCAGGGATATGCTTCAGCAGCTGCCCGAGAAAGTGCTCGCGCGTCGTCTCGTTACGTCCATGCCGCTCATTGTATACTGTGGCGATGGCATCGTATGTTTCTTTGACTTTGGCTTTCACATCTGCCGGAAGCTCTTGCGTATTCGACTGCATGATGAAGTTGAGATAGAAAGAGGTGATTGGGTTTCATGATGGGTTATTCAAGATGCCTGCAGAACCATAACGTTGATGCGGGGATCGGAGGAATGAATCCATTTAGTATGGGCAACAAGCGCCGTTTCTTTTCAATGGTTCTCGGCCTGACTCACACCGCACTCTAGGTTGCACCCTTCTCTCGCCCGTCTGCACTATTGCGTACGACGAGTCCACTTCCAAACTGTCTCATACTAGTTAGACTTTACAATGAACCCCTTGAGTCCGACACAAGCGCATCCAATCTCCTCTACACCCAACATATCTAGGTACTTACTACTTGAGTGACTGCTTGTTCAGGTGAAGCCACCTAGGAGTCCATAATGTTCACAATGAAAACTGTCTACGGCTGATTGAGAGTGGATTGAAATTCATGAAGTACTACAAGGGATTTCATGATAACACGCTTGACATCATTGAACGTTCGTTCAAATTCTGGGATAGCGGCAATGCATTCTGTCTGCTCTTCTCCCAATCTGCCTCGTTTGGAACATGGCTGATGACACCATGACATTCTGGATCACCTTATAATTCAAAGTTCCCGCGCAACAGCTATACCAGCCAGGCGGCCGAACGTCAGAGATCGCAAAACGGATGTTCCGGGTGGATATTCGTTGTAGACTGGCACGCGATGTGAGTTCCAATTTCACAGACATTCTCCAGCAATTCGTCACATGTGGGATTACGAGCGCTTACAAAGACCTGACAACTCTCCAGCACAATACAAATTCGGTATTGGAGATCCATTCGTGGCCAGCACCCGCGATTCGAGGTCACACTTGAGACCACCGTACGTGAACGTCAGCTGAGGCTTCAGGGGATATCCGTAAAACGGCGGCGTTTCAATCGGGTTTGCCCAATTTGTCTTGTTCGGCGACAGGCCCGTTGTGGCCTTCCCGTCCAGAGCCATCAAATCAAACGTGGCGTTCCTATCCACTGCACGATTGAACTCATCCACGGTGACCTTCAGATCCTTGGGCTCCAGCGACAGTTTCACCGCCAATTCCTCGATAGTATCCGCCTGCTCGGGCTCCTTGTCCGTGGTTTCATAAACCCATCCCGGACGAAAGCGCTTCATGATGATTGCATCAGTGACGAAGTATGCCTTGCTGTCGTGATGGCGCCATGTCTCCAGGGCAATCATCTCAAACGTCGCAAAGAGGTGCCGTTTGCCCTCGTCGAAGAACCGCTGGCATTCTGAGTTCACCACTATCCCATAGTTGTGCCCCCAGATCACCGCATCGGGCTTGCTCGCCCGCGTGTCCACCAGCTCGCAATGCATGCCATTCATCGAGCCAGCTACTGCCGCCCCTATGTCGAGGGCCATCTGCAAGCCTCGGCCTGTGTTATGCTTGAGACCCGGTGCTATGAGCTCGAGGTGTTCCGTTCGAGGGCCCACGTACCGGGCGAGTCTGCACCTAATTCAGTACTCGGTGGACACAGTATCATGCTTCAGGGGAGCTTACTGTTCTTTGTTTCCCTCAAATCCGCCACACGCCAGCATAATTCTTTTCCCATGGATGTTTTCCATTCTACCATCCGGCCTCCGTACCTTTACACCAGACACTTCGCCTTGCTCGGTTGTAAGTAATTTCTCAGCCATTCTCTCCCAGATGACGTCCACATTGTCGAAGTTCTGAATATGGCTGAGCAGTGCATTTATGACAGCGAGACCACCTCCCTCAGGTGAGACGAAGTGCTGTTTGGTATTGAACTCTAACAACACGTTTGACTCATTGTGGTAGTTCAACTTCACCCCGTGGTCAAGGAGATATTCCGCCGCATCTGGTACCTCCTCCTCCATCTTCCGGCAGTATTGCTGGTCAGCGAGGCCGTTGCTGACAAAGGCCATCTCCTGTTTCCACATGTCGTCAAAGCGGTTGCCTCTGTCGAGCCGAAGGTATGCCATTGTCCAGCGCGATGCCCCACAGCGCTCCCCGTTTTTGCCAGCCTCGATCAGAGCTACCTTGCCATATTTACCAAGCCGCTTGCATTCCTCGAGGAAGTTGAGCGTCGTCATACAACCGGCACTAGAAGTGGTTTGATGATCAGTAGCGTAGAGTGGGCAGAACAGTACAATTACTTACAAGCCACTACCCACCACAACGAGGTCGTAGACATGAGGGTCTGAGGTCATCTTGAGTTGGTTCATTAATGAAATTATGAAGCTCCCAGCGTTTCGGACAATCGATCAGAGGTGCAAGCCTTACATATATCTTCTGAGTGCCACCCTGACTCATCCAAGGCTTGAACCCCGCTCCACGCTGTGTTACACATATGTATAAAGCCGGCCAGTGGATTCACTCGCTGACTATATGTGACCGTCCAAGGGTGCATCGTGCTTCCACATGCCACAATCAAGATTCCCCACCGCTGATCATGATAGATCTTGAGAGAATTCCTGCTGCATGTGCTTCGTGTGGCTGGCCCTTCCCCCGCAACTTGGTCGATCTCTCACCAAGTTCACCTCTGCCGCGGCAGGTCATCACGTATCATCATTGACCACAGGTTACTGTGTCACATCAGAGTATATATTACTTATCATGTTACCAAAACATACGGGGAGTGAGTACCTCTGCAAAGGCATTCCTCGGCTTCCTGAGTATGGATGAGCTCACTTACGCCCTGGTTACGGCACGCAGCGGCGGTCAGAATCCGCGTATATTACGGGTAGGTCTTCTCCAGTGGACGCCATAAGGGTATATGCCAGTGTTTGAATTGCCGGAAAGCATGCGGTGGTATACCCTAATGTATGCCGTCGTCCCGCAGTCCCAGTCTCACCTTGGATCCCAGACTCACCGTCAGTTGTGCTGGTGCCTGGATCAGTCGGCGCCGACCCTACACACAGTGATACCAAAGCTGAAGTCCTGAGAGGGGAAAATGTCATTCGCGTATACTTGGTAGGGAACTATTCATAAGGATACACATCCCTTTTGGTCACGACTCTTACTCACCTCTGTAAACGCCTCTCAGGGCTTGCATCCATTAAGCGGAACCTCAATAGGTCTAGGCTTCCGTGGAACGTGCAGTTGTCCCCTTTGTAGTCTGACACCAATTCAAGAGGGCATAATCACATTACATATGGGGATATACCCTTCTATTCCAAGGGCTTGATCTGTACACACTGATGCTCTCGATGAAATCGTTCGCAATCTATCGATCTACCCTTCTAACATGTCATCGCGTATTGTTACACAGGGAGCTGGAACGGCAAGGCTTTGTAAAGAATAGGCAACATTGAAAGGGTGGCAGAGACCGATCTATGGATCTGTTCAGTACCACCCTGGCAGGCAGCATTTAAGTGTAGTCACTCAGTTCGTCGGACAGCCACGGTCTAGTATCAATACATGTCGACCTCGGGAATCACCATGACGAAGAATTGACCCCAGATCTTGTTCGCACATCTAAATGCCCAAAGAGCCACCTCAGTCATAAAATAGGTACATCATGTCATCAGAGAGCGATAACATAGATTCTGCCGCGTACTGTTGATGCAGGCGAGTTCGGATGTCATTTGACTGCTCCTGCGCAAAGCTCTGCACGTTTCTTAGAACTCGATAGCCGGTTTTGTAGTTTCTGTAAGTATCAAGTGTACCCGACTCAACTGGGTACTGATAATACACCTTCTTTCCGGTTCGTGAGTCCATATCGTGATAATGAGCATATGTTTGGTATAGCGTGCCGTCGGTAACTGCTGTCACTACAGCGGCATGCTTTGGCGGGTCGTTGGCCTTGAGGCGCTGCATTGCAATACTTCGGCCATGGGTCACTGCAAGAAAGTGTATGTTAGCATATTGCTGAGCAATCACCAGATGCCCATCGTCAGTCGGCATCAAGAGAAAGCTGGGCTCGCTCACTAGCAGCTCCAATAAAGCCTGCTTGGACTCGAGCGGCATGTAAATTTGATTCTCTTCCTCTGAACTCAGCAGCAAAATGGGGTAATGCGATGAAGTCTTTAGCTTGGTTATCAAGGGTGGCAGCACCTCCCAAATCCCAGATGGTAGGTGGAAAGGCAGACCTCTTGTATCCTTGAACATAGTCTGGCCTTGGCTTCGAAAGTCCGTTGTTGAAGCCTTGATCATTGGGGTAATCGAGCCACCGTTTGTCCAGCTTTATTCGATACCCCTCGCTCATGAGCGCCGGATCAGTGGTGTCTTTGAAAACAAAATTCTGAAGAGCATGAGCCATATCCGATTCGCTGGTAGCTTCTCCAGCCAACTCCCTGAAGTTATAAAATGTGCCCTCCGAAGGCACTGTTGATCCGGTCCTATCCCGATGGAATCGCCGGATCAACTTATCGAAGTTCGATGGCGGCCCATGCCAGTGTTCATCGTGGTGCACAGCACCATTCTGGCGAAGTCGGTCCTCAAAACCAGAGGCAGACGAGGAGAGAAGCTTCTCTGACGTAGCAGTGCTGGAATTAAATTGAGACTCCCCTGTTCTCGAACTGCTTCTACTCGGATATGTTCCTGGCATCTTCGGTCTCTTAGATCGAGCCATTCTTTCCAAGATCCGGAGATTACGCTTTGTCAGAGGGGCCACGGCAACCTTGATCTGGCGAGGATCGGAACGCTTCCCTCGTGTCGATGTAGCGGTGCTGGAACTTGTTAGCAATTCGTTGGTCCGCTGAAGATCTTCAGTATATCCGTTATGACTGAATTTGATCTAAAGTGAAATTGGACAGACGCTGTGTGGCTTTTGGGTTTTACTAGGAGATTTGAGCGCTGTGTGGATGCTTGAAATTCGCCAGCACCTAGCCCGCCTTGCTGACTTTGATCAGCATTGGTTGTCGCCATTTCTTCACCGGCGTCCTCATCGCACAGGCGATCTGTGGGGTAATACGGCATAAGTTTTCGGCGTTAGTCTGAAACTCAAGGTAACAAACTCCTTGCATCAATGAAAAACAAGGTAGAAAGTCTGAAGTTGAAGCAGGCTGCTGGACCCTCAATGACAGCCTCGGAAAGGCCTTTTGCAATCTGAAATGTTAACTGGCCCGCACAAACAAAGGAATGTTCAAAAGTAAAGCGGAATGCATGTGAGACCATGGAAGGTATCATACAAAGAAACGAGTTCCCCGTACCTAGGTATACACCAGAGTAGCGTCCTACACCCCCGCGTAGTGTTGGGCTCACGACGAGCACAGTCCCGTCGCTGATTTTCACGGTGCATGTTTCAATCACATCTGACTCCCAAGCCTTCTGCGTACGGCTTAGTAGATGTACTCATGAAGTTCGAATGCTCCCTCGAACAGTGGGTCAAGCACCTCGCTTGTGGTTACACCACCACCTGCCGTGGTCATTTTCGGCGCTGCGTTGTGGTTCAGCAAACCAAATCCCACTGCCAAACCGTGTCGCCCGCCAGTGGCCAGGAGAGGGGTTTTATGCTTTGTTGCCAGCTTGACCTGGCGATGTGTCTTTGGCAGATTACTGTTCGACGTCAACCAATTCGCATTTGTCAACACCACCAAAATGTGAGGAGGAACATTGCAATTTGGAGACTCATCACTTCGACTACATTATCTTCTGTACACTACCGTAGGGTAGGGTAGCACTGGCAGGGGTGATGACAGTGGTGTAAGTTGGAGGCTTGTGAAGAGCCCGGCGTCTCGTAGCCTCTGTAAAACCCCTCCTCTCGCGGGAAAAGTATTTTGGCTTTGTCGGCCCAGCGGTGGCCACTTTCCTCCAAGTTGTTGCGATTTCCGCCATCATTTACGATGCCTTGGTGATCTTAACGAGGAAACGGTTATGACTGGTGCATACTTTGATTGTCGTCGGACTGGCCTTCTATAGCTAATAAACGTTTAGCAAATATCCAAGGCACCACGCGCTCTCCTTTCCACCCCAGGGAGGTTTTCCGCGTAGGATTTATGCTTGGTTCATTGGCCGGGGCCTTCTACAGGGTGCCAACCATTACTTGTTGGGAAGAAGTAAGCCCTTGATAAGACGTGGAGGCCAAGGATAAGCCCTGTTCCTCACCTGGGCACTCGGTGTGGTAAGCCTGTCTTCAAACCCGGGCTTCTGCCCACGGATATACACCGGGGTGGTTTGCCGCAGCGAATTGGGCAACAGACCTGGTTGCATTAAACCAACATACTAGTAAGCGCTGATGCGTGTTGATTTGAGCTTCCCCATCCTACCTTTACGGAATCTCCCGTCCAATGACTTGTTGCTCTTTCTCGCTCTCCAAAAATGCCGACCACGCCGTAAGCACGGAGCTTGCTGTTTGAGCAAACCTATGCTAGGAATAAGAGCAATAAATACGCAACCCCCCCAATCTGCTTTGGAGGCTACCACATCAAGAACAGCAGTCCAAAAATATCATCCATCAGCTAGATCATGGCACCACTGCTAGCCACCCAGCCGCTGAAGGCAATCTACACAATCTACATCCTTCTCACCATTCCCGTACGAGCCGTATATTTTTACCTGAGATACCTGGTCAAGCCCCTCCACCCAGAATGGAATGCCAACATGAGCTTGTTGAGCGCAATGCTAGATGTGCTCTTTCAATACTGCCTGGTTACCGGATCTCGACACGTCCTCGAGTATGTGCCATGACCCCTTTGCTCTTGCTACCTCTTCGTCCGTGGAGTCAGGTTCTGGTATCCTGTGTTCTACAAACAACCAAACCCTAACGACGGCGCCGAGCCGAGTGCATCTTCTCAAACTGCAAGACGGCGATGTGTCTTATTACTACAGCAATCAATCTGATAGCGGCTTAGCAATGATCCAAAGACAGCGAAGGAGAGGTTCGTGGAAATCGATCCGCCACCGCAAGAACTCTTCTCCGGAGCCATCGCAGCCACCGGTATTGTCAAACCTGCACCTGTCAAAGGCGTATGGCTTCCTCGTGTCCCTCCCAAACATTCGGCCGAATTGAAAAAAGAAAAGGTCGTCCTGCACTTTCCAGGAGGTGCATTCGTCGTCACCTTCGGCCATGAGTTCTCAGGGAGACCCGCCGCAGAAATCTTTACGAAACACCTGAAAGCGTCCCTTGTGTTGTGGGCGCACTACCGGCTCTCCGAGAACGACGAGACCCGGTTCCCCGGAGCGGTTCAGGATGCTGTTACCTTTTACCGTCATGTCATCTCTCTTGGCTTCGAGCCCGAGAATATAATTATTTCGGGCGATTCTGCTGGCGGTAATGTGGCCCTCGCCTTGCTGCGCTACCTCGAGGCTTCCAAACTGCCCGAACTTCCTCTCCCGGGAGGGTTCATTGTCTTTTCGCCCTGGGTCAGTGTTACGACCAGGGCAGCAGCGCATTATGCCAGCTGCGAAAACCAAGATTCTGATA
This sequence comes from Diaporthe batatas, assembly GCF_019321695.1. Lineage (NCBI taxonomy): Eukaryota > Fungi > Ascomycota > Sordariomycetes > Diaporthales > Diaporthaceae > Diaporthe > Diaporthe batatas. The sequence continues at coordinate 2,797,587 of NW_025408558.1, read as the reverse complement.
TTTTAAACGGAGCGTTTTTGCAGTGGGGGGCAGAGTCATACCTGCCTTCCATGGAGAGACTTCCTGCTGAGGTAGAGGCATACGTCTCACCGATACACCATCCCTTCCAGACATCAGTTCCTGTCTTCATTTGGGCCGGCGCAGCCGAAGCCTTTTGCGCCGACATTAAAACTTTTGCGAAGGAGATGGCAGATACCCCAGGCAACAAAGTCCGGTTCTATGCCCAGGACAGGGCAGCACACGATCTTTTGCTCAACTATCACATGTTTAAGTTGGAAGAAGGATTCTATGCATCAATGAGACAAGCTTGCAAGTTTCTTCACAACGCAGAGTGAGTGGTGATGGACACTGCGTTACGAGCGAACTTGTTCTATATAGTTGAATTTCACTTCTTGGTTCAAGAAGAGTAAGCTGTTCCTGTCAAATCACCGAGAGCCTCAGTGTATTTGTTGCAATAACATTTCTCTGTTGGACTTTTCCACCGCTGCTACTTGTGAAACTCGTAGAGACTCGCCCGGACCTGATGTGAGTTTATATCCAAATTTAGGGTTCTTCGACAGGCGTACCACCCCCCCCCCCAACATTTCCACATTGATCGGTCGCTTCGCCACACTCAGCAGTGTTGAAGCATGGACAGCTGGGTCGAGGTTGCAGAGAATGCGTCCATGGTGACAGATGATCTTTGCGACTCCTTACCGTGGTAAGTATCTGAATAACTCTTTTGTAAAAATCCTCCTTCTTTCTACTTAGTGGTAGAGTCAGAGTTCCATTATACTTGTTCACATATATGAACCAATGGCTCCGTTGATCTTGTAGGCTGCAAGTTGTAGCTCGAGCTCCACCTTGATGCATTCCCACAACCGACAATAACCGGCGATTAGATCCATCCACTTCGGAGATACGGACCCGATTTCAGACCCTCCTTCCGCGCGGAACTGAGGCCAAGCAAGGCAGGTAGCTTGCAGCCGCACAATTGAGGCAGAGACCACGCTCAATTGATGCCAGTGCTCTTGGACGGCTTGCCGGGATCCAGATATCCCAAGGCTCAAGACAAGGGCACTGCGGGCGCTTGAGTTTTCACTCTTAAAAGAGTTCCCTCTTCAGTCTTCGCAAGCACGCCACTGCAGCCCTGTTGTCCCCTACTATCTGTGTGATTGTTACCTGTGAGGTATGTCCAAGCTGTGCCACGAGATCATAAAATCTGGGAGAAAAACGGATTAATAACTCTCGGACGAGGCCGTGGGAATCAAGTCACCATAACACCCGCTCATCAACGGCGCCGGTCTACGGACTGCACGTAGAGGTCGGATACTTGGCATCATAGCTTCACTAATAAAAGGCTGGAGTTGGCACCAATACACAGTGTACCCATGCAGATACGACCTAAAGCTAGCAAGTTGCGCATGACGTTGTCATTGCTGTTCGACCGATAGGTACACGACTCGGAGGTTGGGCGAGTCAAATGCAACTACCTAGGTACGCTGGAATCATGGGCAAAGCTTTTCAAAAGCGTCCGGGAACATCGAAGTCAATTTTTTCGCTTTCTTTTTGGTTGTTGTTGTTACATGTTACAGAATGGTCGGAAACGTAATGGATTTTCCGACGCGTAAGGAAATTTTTACCGGCCCTCCCCCTCCACGCGACGTTACTGAAAAGCGCGATCGCGGCAGACGGGGCCGGGGTCCGTAGCCGATCTAGAATGTCGGAAGTCACCCGAACCATGCATGAAAATACGCGGAAGGTTGAAGGAGCCTGAGTGTTGGTGACTTTGGACGCATTGGATTGCTGTGGTACATGCTGTCGAGCCTTAAAGAGCCAATAAACACGCTTCAAGGCACGGAACCTGTGGGCCGGGTGGCTCCAAAGGCTACAGGGCTCTCATGTAGGGGCGGCCCGCATGGTTCTGGCCCGCCGCAATCAAGTTCGGTTGATGTCATCCCCGGCCTGTTTTCGGGATGCCCACCTCTTGGGGGAAACGGGGGCAAGGGGGCTCCTCCGTGCTATTGCCGATGCTCCCAGCAAGCACTAGCAATCGACCGTACCTTGGTACCATGGCCCGAAATAGATCGACGTCTCCATGGCCTGATCAGGGCATTACTACCTCACCGTGCTTCCGCGGAGCTACCCTAGGCAGAGATCAAGTCGGCATGCGGCTCGATTTCTTCACAGGATTAAGCGAGGAGGCGAGCACGCGACCAGCTTCCCAAGGCGGGAAGGCGGGAAGAGCGCCCAGAAGTTCATTTTTAACATTCTTCTTCCGCATCTAGGCCATATCGGAAACAAGCTCATCACCGATCCCGTCCCCGAGGCTTGTTAGTTTTCCAACGCTCTGCCTTGACGCCACAATGCACCAAGAAGTCAGAGCCGACCGACACTGGCGGCTCTCCGGCCTTCGACTGCCGGATCCCATGCGGCCGATCGATGTCCATCCGGATATCGACCACATCACTGTAAGAACGCCGCCCCCGGCGATGGGCAGCTTAGAACCATCCCACTCACCCCCTCACCCTCTCACTGCGCTGACCACTCCGCTGACGACTGCCGCTCAGGACCGGCACGAGCGGGAAATCGCCATTCTCCGCATCCTCGATTGCATCGGTTTTAACTGGCCAGTCTTCTGCGCGGTCGCCATTGGCTTCCTGGCAACCTCATACAGCCTGTTCGCCACGAACTTCGTGAAGCCCGCGCTTCTCTACGTCTATCCTCCGAGCAACCAGTCCAAGCAGGACATCGGAGAAGTCCTCGACCTGACGACCCTGAGCTCCACCCTGGTCGGCATGGTCGTCTTCGGGCACTTTGCCGACCGGGGCGGGCGGAAGAAGCTCTACGGCTGGGAGCTTATCATTCTCATTTTCGCGACGGTCGGGCTGGTCTTGTCCTCTCAGGGATTCATGAGCCAGGGCGTGGACGGCAACACAGAGTCCTCTATGAGCATCTACGCGTCCATCATCTTCTTTCGCTGCTTATTAGGATTGGGAATCGGGGCAGAGGTGAGTTATTGGGGAGGCGAAGCCTCACAGTGCCTTGAGCATACTAAACTGATGCGGTCTCATTAGTATCCGGTCTCGGCTGTCATAGCCTCTGAATTCGCCTCTACCGATACCAGGGCTACAATGATGGCTTCGATCTTCCTGATGCAAAGCGTCGGCCGCTTTCTCGCCATCGGCATTGGCCTGGGATCATTACGAAGACTCATGGAGCACTACGACCTGAATATGGATGAGCCTAATGTGGGGGCAAACGAGATAAAAGCCAAAATCGTCATTGATATTGTGTGGCGAACTGTCATCGGTGTTGGCGGTGCTATTGCACTCGTTGCTGTTGGTCTTCGCCTTACCATGCCAGAATCACCCAGGTACTACTCTGGGATTCGGAAAGACCTGCGACAGGCAGCCATAGCCGTCCAACAGGCCGGCGGGGATCTCAGCGCGGAGCAACGACCAGAAACATCACTCTCGACAGGGACACAGCACAGCTACAGCAAGAACGACCACGAGCCGACGCCATGGTTCAAGGCCGCACAGAAGTACCTGAAGGAGGGCGGTTGGAAGCCCCTTCTGGGTATCTCAAGCATATGGTTCCTTTTGGACGTGTGCTTTTATGGAACCAGTCTGGACAGCCCGGCGACATTGAATGTGCTCTGGCTTGAGACCGACGTGTTCAACACGACCGGGCATTTTGTCAACGGCACCGTGGCTGTTTGGAACTCGACCTTGCCCATTTGGAATGCGAATCCCGCACTTCCCAATGCTACCATCCAGCGGGCCTTGAACGACAATGCTGTGCGGACATTGCTGCTGTCCTCAATTGCATCGCTGGCTGGGAGCCTGGTGGCTATCCCCATGGTCCACTATGCGAACCGCAAGAGATTATTGATCTACACATCTGTGGCCCTCTCCTTTCTGTTTATTGCCACAGGAGCCAGCGTTGTGAGGACATTTAGCAGACCAACACATTACCTCAGTATGGTCTTTTTCGCGCTGGCTCAGTTCATGTTCAACGTTGGGCCGAACACGCTTACTTTCATCATAACAGCTGAAGTATTCCCGACGGTCTTTCGCGGCTCATTCTACGGCATTGCTGCTGCTTCAGGGAAGCTCGGAGCCATCGTGATCAGGGCCATAGTGGCTCACACGGGCGATGGGTATAAAGCGCTCGTGGCATATTTGTTTGTGTTCAGCGTCATCATGCTCGCGCTGGCTGTCATTGCCATGATCCCAGGGGCCCTACCAGAGGTTCAGAAGGATATACGGAAACGTCCGAAGCAACGCGTCCCTCCCAGTCCAGCATTGACGCCTATGAACTATCCTCCGCTAAGTGCAGGTGATTCCGCCGCTCACTGGTGGGATCCATATCTTCCAAGGAGGTGGAAAAACAAAGCGCTCGAAGACATTGCGCGGTACCCGTCACCGCAAGATGAATTCGCTCTACAGAGAGATAACGACATGGGGTTAAAAGAAGATGAGAAACTGTACATATGAGTCGCAGGGAGGAATTAATATCATGACGAGCGAAATACCATATATAGATTCATATAGAGAGTTTGAACAGGGTTTCAGCCGCCCAAAAACACCTCATTCACCACGAGAACATCTCCAATGAAAGATACTGTGTAAGGGGAGTCTCTTGAAGCAAGATGGCCCTCGAGGCACTAAAGTGACTCACGTAAAACCCCACAAATCCACGGATTTTGCGTTGGGGCAAGGATCGTGGAATGGATTCGGCCGGGAGTTCCGGTAAGCTTCACTCGCCAAGTTGCAAGCGTGCGTAATCTCGCGACAACTGGGCCAAGTACAGCCAAGCCCCCAACCAAGACAGGCAGAACCCGTCAGACACCACCGCTGACGACCTCGACAATCTCTATAAATGTGCGAAGCATAGACGTTCGAAATCTTCCGATATGATGTCATGGCGTCTTGGTCCAATCCGCGGCGAACACGCATGAACAGTTCCTGGCGAAACCACTAGCGGAAGGCTGAATCAGAAGCAGCAGCCTTCGAGAAGCTTTCGGGACCGGGATATCCACGCGTCTAAACACCAAGATCGCAGTCGGCACCCAATGTTGTTCCTGGTTACGCAAGCTCATCTTGGTCATGCGATCCAACATCGCACAATGTGAGCGAGATCGGCACCAGCATTGATGATAGAAAAGTGAGGCACGGAATACAAGGGACCTGGCGTGTTTCCACAGGCCAGTGCAACCGGTGAACCTGGTTACGTCTTGGGTCTTAGCCGGGGCAGTTCGTTCACGCAAGGAAAATAATTTCGAAATTTGCTGCACTTTCATACGCACCTGTGCAGCCGACTTCATTCTTAACTCACGTCTCATACTGGAGAACTCTATCGTTCTTGGAGATCATTGTCCAATCGCACGACAGTCCTCTTGTGTGCAACTCTATATCTGGCTTACCTAGCTATCTAGTTACGAGGTCCTTCCAAGCCAGGTGCTGCGGTGGAATTGCCTTCGGCCTGATCAAGATGAGTCTCGCAGCCGTGAGTGCACCTCTCCAAGTCTTTCTTCTCTATCCTCTCCTATCGGCCAGCCAACTTTCACCCTCGACGCACGTGCGGGCTATTTGAATCGAACGAGGCTAAGGAGCGCGGCAGTCGAGCATCATCCTCTTCGTACTTGCCGTCTTTCTTCCACCGGCAGCGGTCTTGATTGCGGATGGGTGCGGTGCGCATTTCTGTTTGAACATACTTCTCACTCTCTTGGGCTGGCTGCCCGGCCTGCTTCACGCGTGGTATGTGGTTGCAAGGCAAGACAGGAGGGAGAGGATGCGGAGATACGAAAGTCATTATGGTGTGCAACGACGACGGCCTGCCTACCGTTGATTTCTTTTTTCCGACGGGGGCCCCGACGGTCGATGTGGCCCGCTTTCATGACCCGTGCTGGCGGCTGATGAGACCTAGGCGGTAATACGCCGTTGAGGACTTACACCTGAACAGGTAGCTTGGAGTTAAAGGGCGAGAAGACGATCTCGGACTGGCACGCTAGCCCTTTCAAAACAGGGGAAGATGATCCTATCTTTCTGTATGTCGCACCTTTAAATATAGCGGCTTTTCCAGAGGCACGTCGCCCAAAATGAAAAGTGGTGCAATGATTCCTGTGTCCAGAAGGCAACACGGTGCCCGGCACACCATGTGGCTTTGTGCTGCATCTCTGAGAGGCCCGATAGCCTTGCCGCTCGCCAAGTCTCCACTTTACATGAGTATGCAGTAGTGGCAGTACTACTGTGGGTATGTGAGACACATGCAGATAGTTCCTGCAAGTTCCCATGGTTGCAAGCAGATCGTTGCAGTACTGGATTCAGGCGAGTAAGCAAACTAACGTTAGCCCCACGCACCACAAAATGCCCAGACGGGCATCATGCCACGTTATCAAAGATCGACTCTGCAGTGGAAGCTGGGGAGTCAGGTAGTGTTGCCATACCCACCCGATAGCAGCGATGGTCCACCCGGATGCATATGACTGTCAGACTGTAACTCTCTGTGGCCAAGCCAAGCACCCAAGCTTACAAAGACAGATTCCAAAGTTCAGTAAAATTCTGTACTGTGTACCATCTTGACAGATTGCGCCTCCGTTATCAACTTGAAGTCGCACTTTGCAGCATCCAGTAAACCTAAAGTCTCATCATTGAACAATCACCCCTGAAATCTGTCTCGATTCGGAAATGGCTGCTCAAACTCTCCCTGGTCTCATTTTTGAGACCGAGAATGCTAATGAGTCTGCGCCCGCGGTCCTCACGCCACACGTGAACGACATTTCCCTGACACGCCCTCAGCTCAAACAGGCCAGCCAACGGTTGGCTGATCTGATTCTGGCAAAAGGCAAGGCGGGTGACAATGGATCTGGCATCGACGGGCAGCCGGTCGTTGCCCTAGCTCTCCCCAACGGCATCGGCTTCGTCTGCACGTTCCTCGGGCTGGTGAGCCGTGGTGTCGTTGCTGCCCCGCTGAACCCTGCCTACACCGTCCCGGAATTCGAAGTAGGCCAACCTGCGTGAACTGACATAATTATGTGAAGTCACAATATTGATATAGAGGGGTAGTTCTATTTGAGTGACGCGAAAGCGAGCGTGTTGGTCGTCGACTCAACCTGCACGGACGAAGCATATCCGGGGATCGTGGCTGCACGCAAACTTGGCGTTGCGGTCTGCACAGTCCGCATAGATCAAGATGGGCCAGGATCTCATCAGGTCGATGTAACAGTACTTGGCAAGCAGACAGAGAAGCTACAGGACGAGGCAAATGTCTCAAACGACGTGGTGCCTGTGTCCACTTCTCCCACGACCGATTCAATCGCACTCATCTTGCACACGTCAGGGACAACAGGTAAACCAAAAGCTGTGCCGTTATCCCACGCTAATCTTTGCCATGGTGCTCAGAATGTGGCCCAGGCCTGCTGTCTTGGCCCCGGGGATCGAGGTTATCTCATCCAAGTGCTTTTCCATATCCACGGCATCGTCGCTGGACTGCTCGCCCCTCTGGCAGCCAGGGGCAGTGTGGTGGTTCCAAACAAGTTTGACGCCAACGTTGCCTGGCATCAATTCGTCGAAGCAGGTTGCTCATGGCTGTCGGGTACACCTTCAGCGCTGCAGATCCTCCTCCACGCGCCGCAACCCGGCCCCGACTTGCGTATCAGATTCCTTCGCAGCTGCTCTGCGCCACTGCTCCCTTCCACTTTCGCGGACCTGCGAAAGGTATTCGGCTGCCCGGTTCTGGAGGCTTACGCAATGACCGAGAATGCCCATCAAATGGCTACGAACTCATTGACTGAAACCAGGCCAGGATACGTCGGCAAGGCATCGGGCTCGGTGTCCCTGAGCATCTACGGCGATGACCCCACCGCTGGTCCGCTTGGAACAGACGTCCAGGGTGAAATTTGCATCACAGGGGGCTCGGTCATGAGAGGCTACCTCGATAATCCTGAAGCCAACGCCAAGACGTTCTTTGTAGACTCGTCTGGCAGACGCTGGCTCCGCACGGGCGATATCGGTATTCTAGACAGTCAGGCCGGGAGATACCTGCGTATTGTTGGACGGAAGTCGGAGATTATCAACCGCGGCGGGGAGAAGATCTCACCACCCGAGGTCGACGAGGCCATCATTCTCTGCGCCGCGCCACACATCCGCGAGGCGGCATGCTTTGCAGTCCCTGATGAGTTTTTTGGCCAAGAGGTGGAGGCCGCCGTCGTCCTCGCTAAAGACGCACCCCAAGAACTTCACGACGAGGCAGTGCTCCAGCGCCGTCTTGAAGAGCGGCTGGCCCTCTTCAAAATCCCCAAGCGGATACATTTCTTTGAGGACAAGATCCCGAAGGGCCCGACAGGGAAAATCCAGCGTGCGCAGCTGTGCAAAAAGCTGGCGAGACGACCTAATGGCGAGGTCAACGGAAGGCCGGTGAAGATGGATGCCGTGGATCTTTCATCTCAGATATCTACACTGATGGCACAGGATTTGCGCGTCGCTGCTGACAAGCTTAAGCCTGAAGTCACGCTACTGGAGCTGGGCGCGGACTCGATGAATCTGACGAGGCTTTTAGGCAACGTCCGCCGTTTGGGGTGCAGCCTCGCTATGTCGGATTTGATGCTGAATCCCACTGTTCAGGAAGTCATCGACATGTGTGTGGAATCGTATTCATCTGGGAAGGGAGACAATGTGACAGGGAGTCCCGGCAAGGCAGCCGCTGATGATGTCGAGCCGCCTGCTCCTTTTTCTCTTCTGAGCGAACTCATCAAAGACACTGAGAGTCCACTGTCTCTTGATGAAGCCCTGTCCCAGGTGGCGAAGCAAACAGGACTAACAACCGATCAACTAGAAGATGTCCTCCCCTTAACTCCGGAGGCGAAGTGGTTCCACAGTGTGACCTTGACAGATCAATGGGGTATGAAGGGCACAGCGGCGTCATTCGTTACGATTGGAGCTACGATCAAGGAATCTGTCGATATTGAAAGGCTGAAATGGGCGTTGGAGGAGGTGGCTAAAGTTGAGCCGGTTCGTTATAACACTGTCCTCCTCAAAAGTCTTCAAATGCTGTTATCATCAACGTATGCTGACAGCTTGCTTGCCTGGACCCAGCTTCCGCGATCTTTTTTCGCTCAGCTACCCTCTACCGAGGAGTGGCTTCAAGTTATTGCCAAACCCAATGTCGCAAATTTGAACTGGGAAGAGTGGTCCGCTCCCTCGAAAGGAGCGATGCTTGAAAGGCTGCAACGGGAGCACGACGCAGAACGCTACACTCCTGGTTGTCGTGCATCGGTAGGACGGATTCCCCATTCGATTTAATAACCATCGCTTCACTAGGCAGATGCTAACGGCAAGTGGTGATTAAACAGAAGTACTTGCTAGTCAGCTTTCCAAACGACCAGGGCGAGACATGCCGATCCCTGTTCTTCTCTGAAAGCCACATTGTAACCGACAACACCTCTCGCTCAAGGCTGCGAGACAATGTTATAAGGCTATACGAAGGCCTGGCAACAATCGAAAATTTGCCACAGAAGCCCTTGCCAACCGGCATTCTAACTCGAGATCTCCTTCAAAGAGCTAAAGCCAGTTACTCTAGCAAGATCAAGTTCTGGAAGGATGATGAGTTGAGCCACGGCGTGTCTGAACTGCCACCATATATCCCACCACTAGGATCAAGTGCCGGCCACAGGATCTCTCGCGTGTCCGTGGACAATGCCTTCAACCAAGCCATGTGGACTGGCGACCTCACGGGCCTGACGCTCGCCATGGGCATGACCGCGCCCACTACGGTCCAGGTGATCGTACCATTAGCCCTGGCAGTCTACGAATACCAAGGTACCCACACGCTGCCAAAGGCCGTCTGCTTCGGCTACGGCACTTCATCACGTAACCCACGGATCCCGAATATTGACCAGTCCCGAGGCTTGGCCGCGTTCCCATCACCATTCCGCTTCCCTCTCTCGCTCGCGAGGCAGTCCTTGTGGATGCACTGCCACCAGGCCGCACTCAAGACGGCAGATACCAACACGAACCGGCTGCTGGTGGAGTCCTTAACTATGGCAAAGGATGTCCACGTGATATACAACTGGCGCGAGGTGCCTGCTGGAAGCTTGTGGTCGCAGGTGATCGAGGACGGGCCTGAGCAGTTCCTGGTGGAACTCCCGTGCCACACGACAGTGAACTGCATGCGCATGGGCATTAATCAGCTTTTCATGGTGGACGGCGAGGGGGAGGCGTACAAGAGGTGGAGAAAAGAGCACGGCTTCCCGGTGAGTTTCATAGAGGTTCTGCAGCGATGCTTGACTTTCATGTGCGAAAGGAAGGATGAGCTTGCGACTCTTACTCTGAATGATCTGGTGGAGACAGTGGCTTCTTCTTTCGATCCTGCCCTGCCTAACTAGCACGATCTAAGTTGGTGTACTGTATTCCTCGCGCACCTCGCTCGCGGACAGCAGCGCTGGCATGGTCTGGAGCTAGGCTGATAATAGCACTCAACGCCTGGGACGTATTAACTGGTGCTGGTCTGCAGTGCATTTTGGGAAGCAAAATGGCAGGGATGTGCTGTTGTGAAAATCAAGATACGCGCTACCGACCAACAGATGCGTACTGTGAGCGGACCTTTTGCGCCGCTCACATCACTCGACATGCAGTGCGCACATCAATGATGATTCTCGGCCTGTTGGCCAAGAACGAACTAACAGAGACTAGATGATCCCACAATGCAACCTTGGCCTCCGCGGCCATCATATCTGCCTTGTTCTTGACATGAGTCCAAAAGCCCGACTTGGGATCTACTAATTACCCATACCGAGCGACTTGGCTAAACAATTACTATTGTGATGTCTTCGAAGAAAACTGTCCTCATCACTGGCTGCAGCGATGGCGGCATTGGCTCTGCCCTCGCCCTGGTCCTGCAGCAGCGTGGTCTCCATGTCTTCGCCACAGCCCGCGACCCCTCAAAGATGTCGGAGCTCCAAGATCTCCCCAACATCACGATTCTGACGCTTGATGTCACCAAACACGACGACATCAAGGCTGCCGTTGAACTTGTCACCAAGCAGACAGGTGGCACTTTGAACTACCTCATCAACAATGCCGGACGCAATCACTTCATGCCTATCTTAGACGAGGACTTGGACCGGGTCCGGAACCTGTTCGAGGTCAACCTTTACGGCCCGCTCGCCATTACTCAAGCCTTCGCGCCTCTGCTTATTAAATCAAAGGGCATGGTGGTGTATATCACCTCGATATCCGGCTACATTAACGTTCCTTTCATGGGTAAGCAAAATATCACCAAACGCCAGCTGTCCCGCCCCAGCCCTTGGGAGCTCTCAGGGAACTTACGTGGGACACAGGAGCTTATGCGGCATCCAAGAGGTCTCTAGAGCTGGTAGCTGAGACCTTGAGACTCGAATTGGCCCCTTTTGGCGTCGGCGTGCTCGAGGTCGTCACTGGGGCAGTCAAAACCAACGGCCAGACGTACTTCGGTGATTTCAAGCTCCCGGAGATGTCCCTGTACAAACCGATCGAGGGTGTCGTCGCCAGCAGGGCCCAAGGAAATGAACAGCTTTCTCGAATGGAGAGAACCGAATACGCTACTGCCGTTGTGGATCAGATGATCAGCCGCACAGCTGGCCGCTTCTGGTATGGAAATAACGCCGAAACTACTAGGCTTAGTACTACAGCGACTACCGTGCCACAGTCAGCCATGGTAAGTTTGAACTGCCCAGTGGTAATATCTGTATACTAATTTAGCAAAGGACGCCGGAATGTCCTATGGGTGCGGGCTTGATGCATTGCAGTGAGCTCGTCTAAGCCATGTGAAATTTTTAGACTCATCTCTTCAAGAAGCGTGTCGTGCTAGTTACAACCCTCTATGCAGCTATCTAACCATGTGAATCGTACAAATGTCAGTCGGTATTGCGAACCTCGGCTTAACACGCTCGCCTCGTTTTGATCCTTTCAACTGAGGCCAGGTATTCTAGTTTTTCCAGCACCGCGAATCACTTCTCTCCTCCAATCCTCATAGCTGAGAATGCTTCTAACACGAGCCTCCAACCACTCCGTGTTGCCCCAAAAGCCCCAGCTCGCCTGAAAGCGCAGCCAGTCGACCAGTGCAGTCTCCCAATGCCGCACGAAGAGAGCCCAGTCGTACTCTTTTCCGCTGGCCTCCTTCAGACGTGCCCAATACCTGTTCAATAAATCTTTCTCGCCAGGCTGCATCTTGAGCTCGTGGGGTACGTCACTGTCGGCTACAAGCATGTTCAACGGTATTGAGCACGTGAAGAGCTTGGCCAAGTCGCAGACACCGAGGCCGAGGCCGGTGTACTGGAAGTCGTAGAATGCAACCTCCGAGCCGGACGTAGAAGTGAACAAGTTTTCGGACTTGACGTCGCCGTGGATGAGTGTTTGATACTCCTCAATGGCGCTAGGCTCCGACTCGGGTAGGCTTGGTGCGAGATATGCGGCCACGATCTGAGCGACGGACTTGTCTGTTCCGTCGACAACAGCAGTGAGAGGTCCATTCCATTCGTCTCGGTGGTCGCTAGAAAGTCTGTTATATTCCGTGAGACGTGTCGCCAGGTATGTGTAGCCGCCGTTCAGCCAGACCGTCTTGTCAGTCGCGTCTTGACCATCACGTTGCACTTCCTCAAGAGGCGGCAATACCAAGGAGGAGCGCTTGAAATCTTTGGCACGCGGCCACCAGAAACCATGGAATCCCGAGAGCCAGTCGAGGGCCGCATGTGCTTGAGTCGAAGAGAGCACGTTGCGCTTCTCCCCTGCGACGGGATACTGAACCCGAAGATCGCTCAATAATGTAGCTGTGACTGACGACCCGTCCTTATTGTGCTTCTTAACGCTTCCCAGGCATTTAGCGACTGGCAGGGACGCTGGCATCTGTGGCGCAAGGTGGCTGTAGAAGTATTGTTCGACCTGGTAACTCAGGATTTTCCTCGTGTGACCTTCATCGCCCGACCTCGTCGGCGGCGGATTGACCAGCTTCAAAATGAACGTCTGGGGTTCTGAGACTGTAGATTGGGGCGTAGAGATCCCCGAGTTGCTGGTCGAGGCTGTACGTGATGACTCTGCCGAAGAATTTACCGAACTGCTCGGCGTCGCGACGATGCGGCAGATTTCGCCATAGCCAGCCCACAATGACTGTATTGTTTTCAATGACTGAAGCTCGAGACCGTTCAAAGTAAGAAGCGATGCAGCAACCTCCTCTGGTAACGGGCTTTCCGACATGGTGACGTTGGATGAAGACCGGTAGTTGAAGCCCAAGGCGACGAGCAGCACCAGTCCCGCGACCAGTAAGTAAAATTTCATAAAGCGTGGCCACAAAAACAATGTCGATCAGGCTCAAATGAAGACGATTCACCTGCTTCAATTCAGAGTCCAATCAGCGCCGGGATTGAAATTTGAGTGGGATGATTGGACGTTTGTACTTTTTCGGTCTCTGCAACGATCTCTCAAGTGCTCCGAGGACAAAATGGTGAGACGTTTCCAAATGGCACAGCCACAGACCAGTCAGCCACGCGTGGCTGAATGATCCGCCAATCAGGAGCTATTCCGCCCCCCAAATGTATCTAGGTACCTACTCAAGTACCTTGTGAAGTAAGCATGTACATAAGTATGTAACAAGGGCCATTAGACCGCATAATTTGATACTCAGTCATAATTACGTTTATACATACATCTATAGCGGACAGTCTGGCGAGTTGAAAAAATCCCAGTGCTTGCAGAAATCAGAAACACATGGAATTACTTGATTTGATGTAATCACTTGAGAAGCTCGACTATTTATGATGTGCCACGTTTGCTATATACAAAAGATCATGACATGGTATGTTGTCTCGGTACGGTCGTGACATCCAAGTCACTTGGGGTTGATGCCTCCGCACTGGAATAGGAAGCGTAGTTGGAAGAGGCACAATCTTCTCCAGGGGCACCCAGTAACCTTTCACCGGACGCACCTTAAGACGCCATATTTATCACGGCCACCAGTGAAAGCATTTCCTGGCTGGCAAATCGGCCGATTACCCAGGTATGTTGCAATTGAACTGCGATAAATTACTCTACCTGCTCAATGATAAAGTAGACCCACCATACTACTGTATGACCAAAGAAACCAACTTCACAATGAGACCACTGCGCAGTGAGCTCAAACTCTAACGCAAATAACCACAACATGGCGACGCAAATAGGGGTATTGACCAAGTTCAAGATAGTACCCAGGTACTCCTCACAAACCAAGGCCCCACTCAGACAGTCAACTACTCCTGCATCAGAGCCCCCGCGTCCCTTCGACCCGAAAAGACAATTTGCCACGGTTTCTGGTTCAAGCCAACTCGAGGAATGAGCTTGATGTTGATGTCCTTGTCAGGCTGCTCAACGGCCTCCGCTTGAGATGACTTTGCAGTCGAAGGATGCACCCACTGACCGTCCGCCGGCTGCACATCGAACCGTAAAAGTAGCAAAGTTGCCAGCAGCAATATCTCGCTGGTAGCGAAGTGGCGGCCTGGACACAGTGATGTACCGCCTCCGAAACCGCGGAACGCAACGGGGTTGATGCGCTTCTCGGAATCGCCTGTCTTTGCAAAACGCTTGTAGTCGAACTCCCTCACGTTGGCGCCCCATTCGGCTGGGTTGCTGTGTTGGGCACGGGCGGACATCATGACGAGACCTCCTTTCTTCAGCAGGTACTGTCCACCCAGCATGTGGTCCTCTGATACTATGCGGACAGAATTCGCCAGGCCGTAATAGCGGAAGACCTCATGGTACGTAGATAAAAGCAGCGGACATGAGTTGAGAACTAGAGTAAGGTCGATGGTAGAAGAGTTGCTGCTCTCTTTCACCGCGTTGCTCACTTCTGCACGGCATGCTTCCATGACGGTCTTGTCGCTGAAGATGCGATAAATCACCCAGAACGCAGCGGGAATGGTATTAGCCACGTTGTTGAACAGGGTGCCCAGGAGAAACCTCGGAACATCGCTTTCAGGTATCTGCTGGTCGATACAGTGCTGGGTGAACCTCTGTATGTAGGCTGACCCATTTTTGTAGCCACCGTCGGCGAAGTATTTAGCAAAGCTTCTGACAAGTTGTTCACGACCGGCGACAGCTTGTCTGAAGAAAACATTTTGCGGCAATATGTCCAACATCATGAACATAAGAGCTGGGTGGTATTTACTGCGTGGCGCGGTCAGGTCTTGCAGGCAGCAAAACGGCAGGGTAGGAAATGAGATGATGTGGGCACTTACTGCCAAGCTTCGAGGTTCTCTGGGTCGCGCAACGGGTTCCCAGGCCCGTAAACAGCATCAGTGGTGGCGCGCATAATTTGAGAGCCAATCCACTGAAACATGCTGACGGTTGTGCCAGCAGGGTTTGTGAAATGGCCCATGGCTTCATCGAAGGCCGCAAAGGCCTTGGCGTTGAGGTCGTCTAGAGCTGGACCATTGCTCTATTAATGCCTGGTTAGTCCTCGGATTCATACAAAACCCCAATTTCCATAGTTTTGTGCCTCGCGTCTCGGATCAACTGTTGCTCGACTACGATGCAGGGATATAGGTCCAGACAACAGGGTGAAGTGTCTTGAGACAAGTTTGACAAGTGAGAATTCGGGGCTGAAAGATGGACATACCATGGTGGGATGCGTAACTTTCACCATTCCTGGAACAAAACCTCTATCGGTGACCATATCCTGTTCAAGAATTGCAATGGCGGAGTCACTGGCCCCCATCGCGACCTTCGCCGCCTTGACCGACACAGGAGGAAACAAGAGTGTGCGCCATTGGCGTTGCACGACAGGAATGAGATTCAAAGAGTTGATGACGTAGAGGCGGGCGCCAGGAATTCTTAACGTGTAGATGGGTAAATTCAGGTATGACTCTCTGGCCCGACTTTGTGAGCCATGGTTCAATCGAGTATGCTAGAGACGAACTCACCTCATGTGCGGATAAAACTCCATACTCCATCGTATCATGCCGAAGATGGGACTAAGGAATGGTAAGGTCTGGAGCACAGCGGGAGGCTCCCTGCTGTCCTGCGTGAGGCGCAAAAGTGCCCAGAAGAAAGCATATGATGCAACCGCGCCCCCCAAGACCACCACAAAAGCAGAGTTCGACATCCTGGGCTCCGTCCAAGTACGGAGACTGCAATACACCGTGCAAGATTTGGGAGGGAGAGACGGATCGGGATGTGCAGCTCAAGTTGTGTGTACGGTGAGTGGCGCGTGTTTAAAGTGAAACCAAGGAGCAATAATGTTCGGTCGTCAACAAACGATCAGAAGGGCAGCCCTGTATGTAGTGTTTGCTCCAGTGATCCAAGGCTCAAGGCTCGCGTCTCAGGCTCAACCGACTCTGATGATGCAGCGCAGATCTAGCATTCGTAGAGACAAGCCGCCGCCGTAAGACTGGATTGGACCGACGTAGCATTCAGTGCCAGTGGCCTTACATAAAAGTTAGAACGGGAGCCTCCAAGATGAGATTTTCAACGGTTTGTTCCCGGGCTGCACGGGCGGCGGCAGAGCTCCGTACAGGTTTGGTCACCAACAAATCGAGTATGGAGCCCTGTGTTGCACTGATGAGACAGTGCAGCACTGTGCGGGGAGAGCTACACCACGCTGGGCCAACTCGGAGAACACGAAGTCCCTCAATGGTCATCAATAGCAACCAACGGGCTTCTCAACCTAGAATGCCCCACTGAAAATGTCACCGCGAAGCCTACCAGCTGCTTGATTAGTCCATGTGCAGTTATCCGAAATGGCTGGCCAAGGCCTGGCCATCCGAGGTGATTCGTGTTGTTCTGACTGAGCCTCTCAGCTGCATCTTCCTGGCGTCGTAATCAATGAAGCCTATCCACACCAACCGTGCGACGGCAACCACTCTATCACTGGATTAGCAGATCTCGGGAGTGCTTTTGTGCGATGGATACTAAATCAAAAATGGATAAACATGTAGAAGATAACTAGGACCGCACACATGCACAGCATCTTGTCCCACCTTACGGCTCTTCTTTTATTAAAGTATTTTAATGAAAATTGATATAAATAAACTCGACCTAAGTATAAACAGTCCCTTACTTATAATTAATAAGTTTTTAAAAACTAAAATATAACAGAATAAACTAAGAAATTTTAAAAACTAAAAAATATATAATATATATTAGATTTTAAATTTAATATATTTTATTTATATTTTTTTAAAAATATAAAATCTTTTTAAAAATATTTAATATTTATTTTATATAAGAATATTAGAAAGGTTAGTAGTAAGTGTTAATATTATATTATTAGTATATTATTATAAAGAATGAATATTCGTACCTATAAAAACGAATAATATACTTTTATTAAAATAAATATATAATTTAATTACTACCTTAATTTAAATAAATAATATATAAATTATATATATTAAGTATCCTTTCAATTTTATTTTATAATAATATAAAATATAATAATATAATTATTATTATAAAATTAATATTTTATAAATAATAGTAAATCTTAAATTTTATAAAAGAAGTTATATTATAACTTTTACTTTAACTTTAAATAGAACTTTCTTTTAAATTTAAAAATAATATTAAATTATAATATAAAGAATAAAGTATTTATTTATATTTTTATATTTTTATAACTTTATTAAAACTAACTTATAATTTAATAAATCTCTTTTAAATATATAATTAAAAGATTTATAATTATAATTTTCTAATTAATTTTTATTTAACTATTTTATTATATTATAACTTAATTTAATTTCTAACTTTATTTAAACCTCTTTAAACCTTTTAATATTTCTTCTTTTAAAGGAGTTAAATTTAAAAGGAGCCTTTAAGTTTAAATTTAAAATTTTATAAATCTTAATTTCCTTTAAATTAAGCTTATAATTTTAATTTTTTAAAGATATATTTAACTATCTTAAATATTAATAACCTTTCTTTAAAGTAAAGTTTTACCTTTATATAGTTATAAACTTAATTATTAATAATTATTTCTTTTTTTATTTATAAACTATTAGAATTATAAACTTAAAGTAATAATAGAGTGTGGTTACCTTATTTAAAGGTTATTTTTTAGTTTAATAGGTTATGTAGTAAACTAAGTGACTGCTTTTAACTAGTTTTATTTAGTAGTAAAGTTAATAGTCTTTTAAGTTTACTAGATAGGTATTTACTTATAGAGTAGAGTTAGAACCCTTTAAGAAAATAGTAGCTTTATTTTTACTTATTTCAACTAACTTACCTAAATTATATAATAATCTTATATATAATACTTAATAGTATTAAAACTAGCTTATAGTTTATAGTTTATAATAGCTTTAACCTTTAATAAATTAATTTATATTAAGGCTAATAGTATTAACTTAAATAAATTAGGTATAACTTAGTATATTAATATAAAAGGTATCTTTTAATAATAAATAATATTATAAATATAGTAAATTATAAAGTTATTATAAAAGTTTTATATAATAAATTTAATTAAGTTAATCTTTAAAAGATATATTATATTTTATCCTTTTAAAACTTTAATTATTCACTTTTAACTTAGTAATATAATTAAAAAATAAATAGTTTATAATTTAATAAATAATAGTTTTTAATTAGTTAAAAATCTTAATATAAATATAAACATAATTTTATTTAACTTTACTTTTATATATAGAAATATTTAAAAGTATTATAAAATATAAGAATATTTTATATAATTATATATTAATAGATAACGTTTTAAAAAATTTAAAATATATAAGTAAGTATATTATTTATTTTTATAAGTACTAATATCCGTTCTCTTATTAAATTAATTAAGAGTTAACTTTTAATTATTTTTAAATATTAACCTTATTAGTTTTAATTTAAGGTTTAGAAATTTATTATATATAGTCTTTCCGTTCTTAGGAAGTAAATCTATACTGCACATAAATTGTGTCGTATGTTGAACCTCAGAAGGCTGTGGAAACTCCGAATGTTGTTCACCTTCAGAGAAGGAGGCCTGGGTACTATATGCATTGTACTTAGGCTACTCCCAACCCAACATGAATTTGCCAAGCCCTCATCCTGGCCTCAGTCGCAACATCACACAATCGGGTCTTCCCACCATGCTCTCACTGGCACTCCACCGGACCGGGCTGAAGGACTTACGCCGGCGGTTCCCGCAGCCGACACAATATTCCAGAACGACCCAAAGGCAAAGGTCTTCCCTGTGAAATACCCTATGATATTGAAGAAACGTGGGCCGCATGAGAACACGATAAGATGGCGCGGGGCCGTCCTCCGTGCCGTGTGCTGCGCCGCTGCCCGCCGTAGCTAGGCCAGGGTCGGCAGGACGGCTGACAAGATGACAGTGGGACGCCATTTCGGAGTCTAACATGCCTTCTGAGTACTTCGTCACGACGGGTACCCACCCATGTGCAATCCTTGTCCCGTGTCATGGCAATAGCTGGATTACATCGTTGCTCCTGTCTAGGTTGATCGATGGTGCCGTAGCTGACATTTCATGTGCTGCTCAGATTTGACTCAGGTACACAGTACGTTGCATCGGCTTTTTACGGGCCGTTGTCCTGGAAATTACACAGTGCATAGTATCTGGATCATGAGGAATAGCACTTGACGACTTCATGGATACTGCGCGACGCAGCTCCAAGAACGCATGCGTGCTGTGCGCGGCGCGGCTGAGCCAACAGTCAAGCACCGTGTCTAGTGCCTTCAATCAGCATAATAATAGTGTCGCACTGCATTATTTTCTTGTGAAGCGAGATATGGTGAAGCGTATCTAGCCATTCGGACCGAGCAGAGCCTCCCGATTTCAAACCAACAGTTTGAAGGTGGATCCCCATTCTTGGCCGTTATTGACCTGCACTGCCCAGGTGACGACCAGACACTCTGCTTCCCCATCATTTTCGCCGCCGACGTGTGCGAGCAGTCATCGTTTCTGTATTTCCCGCGAGCTGCCATCGCTCAATCGCGACGTTGCGGCGATCACCAATTCTTTCAATAGCCCAATATGTCTGAGAAGTCTGGGGCCAATGTCGCCAATGGCGAGCCCATTGTAGCTGAGTCCAAGGGCCGTTTTCCATCTGGTGTCAGCTTTCGAGACTTGAACTGCTATGGATACATCACGGCGAATCAGTATCAATCCAACTTTTTGACAGCCCTTTTCTGGCTACCGAGGAGACTGCTTGGGTTGGTCTCAAGGGCACAACATTCGGAGAAGGTTGTCATCCTCCACCAAGTAACCGGCATCATCCAGCCTGGCGAGATGCTACTTGTCCTTGGCCGACCTGGAAGTGGTTTCTCGACATTTCTCAAATGCATGTCGGGTAATACTTACGGTATCGACTTGGAAGAGAATTCGATCAATTACCAAGGCTAGTAAAATCGCGGAGACAGCCACTATCCTGATCATTCTCGCAAAAGTCGCTTACAATTAATCAGGTGTATCCTACCAACAGATGACCGAACTCCAAACGGCCGAACGTCTGTATGTGGCAGAACAAGATGCCCATTTCCCGGAGCTCACTCTCGGCCAAACACTTGGATTCACCACACAACTCAGAGATGTCAGCTCGGTCCTTCACAATCTTGGACTGACAGCCTCGCCAGACAATCTGAGTCGCACTATCGCGTCGTTATTCTATTTGGACAAGGCCTTCGACACGCCCGTAGGTAATGCCGTTGTCCGTGGAATTAGTGGCGGGGAGAAACGTCGAGCGAGTCTCGCTGAGGCGTACATCAGCAGCGCACAATATCAGTGCTGGGACAACAGCACACGGGGACTGGACAGCTCAACTGCCTTGAGCTTCATTTCCCTTCTGAGACTGATAACTGACAAGGCTAGACTTGTCATGATGATGAGCATATACCAGGCTTCTGAAGCACAGTATCAGGTATTTACCGTCCAAGAACTAGAATTGTACACAGGGTATGTGTATCAGGCGACTGACAAGAGGCTTTTTTAGAAGTTTGATAAGGTCATGCTTCTCTATGAAGGCCGCCAGATCTTTTTCGGACCAACAGCAATGGCTTCTGAGTATTTCGAAGACCTGGGATTCGATAGACCGAAGAATTCTACCACCGCAGACTTCCTGACGTCCCTGACCAATCCAGCAGAGCGTAGAGCTCGAGGGTCTGTCGACAAGGTACCGCGGACCCCAGACGAATTCGCAGCTGCTTGGCGACAAAGTCGTCAGAATCACTTGAACAGCCGTGAGATCACCGACTTCGAGTCTGCCCATCCCTTTCAAGAAAATGGTTCGAGAGCAGCATCCTACTCTACATACACGGTATCAGCATATCGACAGCTCACGGCCTGCCTTGAAAGAGGTCTCCAGCGTCTGCGCAATAACTATGTCCCCGTCATCGCGGGACTTGTGGCAAACTCGATCCTGGCCTTGGTCATAGGCAGCGCATTCTACAATATCCCACAGACCGCCGAAAGCATGGATCATCGCGCCGTGCTGCTTTTCTTTTCGCTTGTCATCAACGCATGCACTCCAGCATTTGAGGCAAGCTCAACCTTCCACCCCATTGAACGGAACATTACTGACGTTCCCAAGGTACTTACTATGTGGGCTCAACGTCCCATAGTTGAAAAGCATGCTCGATATGAATACTGCCAACCTTTCATTGAGAGTGTAACATCGATGCTCTGCGACCTTCCCAACAAGATTGCTACTTCATTTCTGTTCAATGTCACTCTTTACTTCATGACGAACCTCCGTAGAACAGGCTCTGCTTTTTTCACCTATTATTTGTTCAACTTCTTTGTTCTCTTGGCCATGTCTATGTATTTTCGCATGGTTGGATCTGTCTCAAGAAGGATGGAGCAGACCATGGCACCGTCTTCCATTGCTGTATTACTTTGTTCAGTTTACGCGGGGTTCGTCATACCTGTATCATACATGGTACCATGGCTGGGTTGGTTCCGGTTCATCAACCCTCTGGCGTATGTCTACGAGAGCCTGATGCTTAATGAGGTACGTCTACTCGACCGACGCGGGACGCTTTTTGTAGGTAGGAAAGCAAGTCTGATCTTCGGCTTGTTTAGTTTATTGGAAGAAATTTCTACTGCCTGTCGCCACTGCCGAGTGGGCCTAACTACAGCTCGACTGCCGTCATGGAGGGCAAGGTTTGCCCGGTCATTGGTGCTCTCCCAGGCGAGTCCGTAGTTGAAGGATCCAGGTATCTTGCACAAAAGTACGAATATTATCCAAGTCACTTGTGGAGGTAAGTATCCTTCATCCAAGTGCATCTTTTCGCTGATTACTGCACATGTGGTCAGAGGATACAGTTTTCCGGCTAACGAGGTCATAACTTAGAAACCTCGGCATTCAATTTGGGTTTATGTTCGCCTTCTGTGCCATCCATGTCATCGCTTCCCAGTACATACTGGCGGAAAGATCGAAAGGAGACGTACTTATCTTCCAGAATCGGGGTGTACCTCAGCAACAGCCTTCCAAGCCAGGTCTTGAAGGAGGTAACAAAGAGCTGCCTATGACATTTGCCCAGGATATCAACAAACTGCGAAGGACTCAACACAATGCAGGAGATCAAATTTTGGACATCAGGATTCCCAGGCAGTCAGTCATGTTTCAATGGAATAATCTATGCTATGAAGTGGCTACTAAGAACGGCACGAAACGAATCCTGAATGGAATTACAGGATGGGTCAAGCCTGGGACAATGACAGCCCTGATGGTAAGGAACAGGTTTTGTTTTCTTTTTCGTTTTCTTGTTTCGAATCGAATACCTGTTTCCAAACCGGCCGTTTCTACATAGTTTCCTACGCGCTGTTTCCATGGCAACTGATCAATTATCTCAAAACTTCAGGGTGTGAGTGGTGCTGGCAAAACCACACTCCTCGATGTCCTCGCGAATCGCGCAACTTTTGGCAAGGAAAGCGGCCAAATTCTTGTGGGTGGTTCTCCGAGAGACTCAAGTTTCCAGCGCAAGGTCGGTTACGTGCAGCAAGAAGACTGGCATTCGCCTCCCGCGACAGTGCGCGAGACCTTGGAGCTCAACGCCTTGCTGCGTCAAGCTGGGCCACAGTCCACGAAAGAGAAGCTTGACTATGTCAACACAGTACTGAACCTCCTCGAAATGGAGTCACATGCCGATGCGGTCGTTGGAGTTCCCGGAGCAGGTCAGTTTCAAGGTCCAGATCTCGTGGTCTCATTGTCATCAGGCGGCCTTGCTCAGATTTCAAGTGTTGTACTAAGCCGCGAGCAGGACTTAATATTGAACAACGCAAGCGGTTGAGCATCGGGGTGGAGCTGGTGGCAAAGCCCGATCTGCTGCTTTTCCTGGGTACGTTGCCAACTCTGAAATGGCCTGTTGCCCCCGTGCTGGGGCATTGTTTCGAAGACACGGTCTTTAGAGTTTTTGACTGAACTTTGACGCATTAGATGAGCCGACCTCGGGTCTGGATAGTCAGACAGCCTGGTCTATCTGTGTACTTCTTCGCAAACTTACGGACCACGGCCAAGCCATTTTGTGCACAATCCACCAGCCATCGGCGCAAATATTTGAGATGTTTGACCGTCTTCTCCTACTCAATCGTCAAGGACAAGCGCTGTACTTCGGAGACATCGGACCACATGCTACGGCGGTGATTAATTACTTCGAAGACAGAGGAGCACCAAAATTCTCCGGGGCGTCGACTAATCCAGCTGAGTGGATGCTTGATGTCACGAACGGTGATGGCTTTGACCAATGGGACCCCAAGTGCATCAAAAGTGATCAAACGCAAGAAAGCGCGTCCCCTGGGGCCGAACACTCAAGTGGGAAAAGCCCGGAAGACATTCAGATTCGGGCCCGGGACGTATCACAACTGGAAAAGAAATATGCCGCCTCCATTCCTCGGCAGATGCTCCTCATCACAAGACAGGTCTGCCTCGAGTATTGGAGAAATCCAACCTACATGTACTCGAAAATGGCTCTATGTACAGGACTCGTACGTACACGTTCCGTTTCAAAAGACTGCTGCTCATCTACCCATGTACCTTGTACACGGCGTCTTTCCTTAAAGACCAGACACTTACATTGTAACATTCCTACCAGGCCTTATTCAACGGACTTTCTTTCACCAACACCCCGCTCGACTTACAGGGCGTGACCAACATCATCTTTTCCATCTTCCTATTGTCCATGCTGTTCAGCACTGTTGACCAGCAGGTCATTCCGCGGTTTTTAGACAATCGATCGCGCTACGAATCCCGTGACAGCCGCGCGAAATCATATTCATGGGTTGTATTCCTTGCTGCAAACATTGTTGTCGAGCTCTTTTGGCAGACTATTGCTGCGGTCCTTGTGTTTGTAGTGTGGTACTTCCCGACAGGTTTGTGGCGAAATGGAGACTCAGAATTCACTTCTAATGAGCGAGGTGCTCTGGCTTTCGTTCTGATTTGGCTCTTCTGCCTGTGGATATCAGCATTCTCTCAAGCCATTGCAGCAGGAATCGAACAGGCAGAGACAGCCGTGCAAATTGCAACCCTGTTTTTCTGGTTGTCTTTGGTATTCTCCGGGTAAGGCATACACATGACCTGTATTCCCAAAGATATATGAAGAAGCTAACGCGTCTTTGGGTTGTAGGGTCATTGTCGGGCCTGATGCGCTTCCTAGATTCTGGATTTTCGTCTACCGAGTGTCGCCTTTGACGTATTTCATCCGAGGCCTCGTGGCCGCCGGCCTTGCCAACACCCATATTCATTGTTCTTCTATTGAGACACTGATAGTGAAAATACCTCAGAGTCTTGCCCATGCCACAAGTCCGGTAACATGCGGTTCGTACCTCGCATCGTATATGGAGTATTCGGGTGGCTATCTCGACAATCCGGAGGCCACCAACGACTGTCAGTATTGTCCGATATTCAGCACGAACGCGGCGTTAGAATCCATGGGAATGGACATCAAACATCCATGGTGGAATGCAGGATACATGACTGTGCATGTCATTTTCAACGTCCTGGCTGTGTTTGCTCTCTACTGGCTTGCAAGGAGGCCCAAGGGAAGGGCTTAAGTTACTGTTATCACTGTGTGGCAAGCTTCTGTGTGCATGGCGCGTCATTTAGTTTACCTGGTCTTCGTTCGCGTTCTACCGTCTGTCAAAGCTTAAAACTGTAGTTATGTCTCTTATCACGTTTATTTCGACCGTTAGGCACAAGTGCAAGCATGGAACTGCAGTGTGCTAGCAGCAGTCCCCACTATCGGCCTTGTAATATTAATACTTGGAATTAGTGATAACAAGTGTCTATGAGGTGCTAGTTATGCGTTCTAAACTCATGCCAATTTACGAACAAGTAGTTGCGAGTGGATTTAATAACCTTCGAAGCCATCGGTGTCACATACCACTGCCTCCGCCCTTTCTCCTCCCAATCAACATCGCACGACAAGATTAACTAATTCACCGCTGGATTGGATGCAAAATGGGCACAGCCTGTCTGCGTAGGTGAAACGGTGCCTGAGAAATCGAGCCACTAATGCCAACGCAACCGCCCAAGGGTCTAGATAATGTTGTACAACATGTATCGAAGCTTTCTCGGCGCAGTCTAAGTCCTCACGCCCATTGCCACCCGGCCAACTAATCTCTCTAATATACTGTGTTTCTAATTTTACAACGTCGTGCAACCGCAGCACACGAGCTGAACAACCTTTGTCTCGGGCCTTGGCGTATGCTGTGCGACACAAAGATGATCTAGAACTGCTGCGGAGACAGTTTGGGAGCCTACCATGCGCGACGACTGCAAGCCCCGATGGAATCTGATAGGGTGAGTGTCAGCACTTGGGCTTGGCTGAATCCCCCAAGCGCATTTTCGGCGCTGCCTGCATACACAAATATCTGCAACATACGCGGCCCCCTTTTCATCTTGCAAGGCTTGACTCTTTCATGTAGTTGCATCCAGTACGAAGACGACATTACCAAGGCAACGTCTCGTGGGCCTTGCGCAGCGGCATGCAGAGAAGAAGGCAACGCCTGGTCAGTTCCCATATGTGTTGTCGGGGCAAACCCCTCGATTCCATGTCTGTTTCATGGTTCTTTGACTAAAGTCCAATTCCAAAAGCAGCAGTAGTCTTATCACCATTGAGCTTCCCGCACCATGGGATATCCGTGCAACTGCAGTCGAGCACTGACGGGCGAACATGGGGATCTAATTTCCATCCCAGACGTTGCTGGAATAGGAGTGAGGCGTCCCCCACCCCATTTAAAGTAATAGTTTGCCGTTGTTGATCCTACTGATCACAAAAGCGTAGGTTCTTATCGGGTTGACCTTGCCTGCACTGGCCACGTTCGTACTGCTCGTGGTCTATTACCTCTCTGCCGTCGACCCCAACCAGTTGGACATATGGACGAAGCTCGATGTCTCGTTCCTGAGGTGGCTACATGCCAAGCGGCCCAATTGGCGCACAAATGGAGATGCGCTTGAGAGAGTGAGCCTGGCTCCTACAGGCAAACAAGCAGTGTCAAGATGGGGCTAATGACAACATGAACAGATCATTGTTAGTTTCAGCGACGCTCAGCTGGTAAACGCCTTTTCTCTCCTTCTGGGGGCGTTTACTATGGGGTGTAGTATGGACCCCTATCACTGGCAGATCATGGTAGAGTGCGTCTGGTTCACATCAGCCACACACTTGGCGACCATCCCGATCCTGAGAGCCCAGCTCCACAAGCTTGAACCCGAGGCCAGTCGGCTTTCGATTTAAATTAGAGCTGCACTCATGACTTTTGTGCTTGCGATGTTGGTCTCTTCGCTCGTCCCAACAGGTCATCCCCAGTGGCTTTGGGGGTCATACGCCCATCCTTCCGAGGGAATGACACTTCCAGCGCTCTGTTTCTTCGACTACAATTTCCCGCAAGAATCCGGGCCATATGCAGCCCGTATGACTGCATTTGGTGGAATTTGGCTCTCTTGGTCTATCGGCCTGGCCACCATCACCTTCCTTAAACGGCTGCTCGAGCTTGTAACGCGGCCCATGAGGAAACGCGCTCTTGCACACCAATCCACATCGAGGGACGAGTTTCGTAAATGGAATCACTCCATGGATAAGAACATGAGAAAATACCCTATCATTGACTTTTTCTGGTATTCAACTCACGCGACCCTGCGAACCGTGTGGAGATTGCTGGAGTCCTTTGGTGGGCATGTAAGTCTACCCAAGTCATGCATGTGGTTGCGGCATCCGCGTATGACCTCGACGGGCTGCTCACAAATGAGTACTGAAACAGATATTCTGGCTTTTCATAATGCTATCGTGGAATATCTATCTCGTGGTGTACAACAAATGGTTCTTCAGAGACTTGATTGAGGCCGGAGACAACAAATGGGGCTTTGGGCAAACCACGCCACTAGTTCTTTTAATTCTCCCTGCAATTACCATCGTCGAACAGTATTTTGGTGAGTAACCTGCGCCGTACTCCCTTGAATCCTCACGAAATTTGAGATTGCATTGTGGATTGGTGACTAACTAGAACCAATGTAGCTAAGAGGAATGGTTCTAAAACAAAGTGGCCGACGAACAAATTCCAGTTACCGCAGCCGCTCATCGGCAAGACATACGACGAGTCCACCCGCATCACAGTTTTCCTCATCTTTGAGTTCTTGGTCATATTTTCCCTGTTGGCGTGGCTCAATTTCGTCTCCGTTGTTACATACGCCGTGTCAGATTCAGGGGTCACCTTCATGATCCCATTCCTTGTGTGTCTGCTGGCTGCGCCACTGGTGTTTACGCACGTTATTCATTTGGCTGATAACATATTCAAAGGCATGAAGCTGCGCAAGAACACATGGCGGAATGCGATTGTCGCTGCTCTTGTTGCACTTGGTATTGGGGCTTCCATTTGTGTATTCTTTCTGCACGAGTACAAAGAATTCTGGTAGCCTGGGAGATGACTGATGACGCACAGTCTTCGAACTACTAGCTCAAAACAATGCATAGTGGAGAAGGCAGAATCCCATGCAAAATCATCGAAGGTACGAGGATAGATTGAGCATTAATATGGTGATGTATCTTGCTCATATTATCGGATACAACTGTCTCTGTACCGAATATACATCCACCTGACCCCCACTCACGCCGAGCCCATACCTCGCTATCTACCTGGGTAAATAGCCATCTACCGATCCGGAAGGCAACCCACGGACCTCCATGACTAAGGAATTTGCCAACAGAAGGGGGTTTCATTGGAAGATCGCGGCCTGGTTGTACATCTCAGCCTGTATCTGCAGCGGCGCGCCACCTCCAACACATGTCCCAGAGTGAAGAGCAGAAGTAACAGTATGCATAGGAGACGAGCAGTCCCCAGCAGCAAAGACACCCTTAACCGTAGTCTGGTTAAAAGGCGGGCTGACCTTGACCGTGCCCATCGGCGTTATCTCAAGCCCCAGCTGCTGCGCCAGCTCGCCCCTCAGGCGGGTCTTGGGCTTGTGGGCCAGGAAGGCCTCGGTCTGCGCGGTGCCGTCCTCGAAGTGGAGGGTGATCCGGGAGCGCTCGGGGGCCTTGACCAGCTTTGAGATCCTGTTGGCGTTCACCGTCATGGGGGCCGGCGCCGCCGCCAGGGCGGCCGTCAGCTGCGCTGCCAGCTCGTCGTTGCCGTTCGTGTAGAGGGTGACGTGCTGCGCGATGCGCAGGGCTTGGCGGGCAAAGTGCAGGGCGACGAGGACGTTTCCTGTGTCGCCCTCGGCCAGCATCCCTGCGGAGGGCGAGTGTTCCTTCTCCTCCCACCCGTGGCAGTAGAGGCAGTGGAAGCTGGTTGGGTTGCTGGTTAGTGTGAAGTTCGTTGCGGGATGGAGAAGTGGCTGGACAGCCAGACAGTCAGCCATCCAACTAGGAACACACTTACATGCCCGAGACCCAACAGTCTGCATAGCCTGGGATCTCCGGAAAGACGTCCTCGACACCAGTGGCAAGAAGCAACTTCTTGCCAGTCCAGGTCTTCCCACCCCCTTTTACGGTGAAAGTGCTGTCCTCGTTCTTCTTGGCACTGTCAATCTCAATGTTCTCGACAGTAACGCTCCCATACCGCTTGAAATCGGCAAGACAGGCAGCTCGGAACTCGGCAGGATCACGATGGTCCCACGAGGGAACAGTATGCATATGCTTTGCCCCGGCGTTGTGATACTTGCCAGAATCAAAAATGATCGTCTTGTGGTCTTGCCGCACGATGGAAGCGGCCGCGCTAAGCCCTGCCGGGCCGCCACCGATGATGATAATGTCGTACTCGGAAGCCATAGTTGCTGGGATTGGGAAGAGAAAAGACTATTGTATTTAGTACTGGGCAGGGCTGGATATCATGGAATGAAGATGTCGTAACGGGAGACTTTTATAAGTGGGCAATGAGAGTACAGATTCGAATGCTTCGGCCACCGGGTCATCAGATTTTGAGCTTGTGGCCAGAGGGCCTGAGGGGCAGCCGGCAGCGAAGGAATGCAGTGTTGGTTCGTAGTGGGGTTATAAAGGAAGGACGACCAACACACAGTGGATGTCAGCAATGTGGATCAGGCCAGGGTCTGCCCTAGCTATTGGAACCGGGCATAATGCTGTTGGTCGTGTTACTGTCACTTTCATGGCAGAGCTAACCTGGGAAGTGATGGTGCTTCTTTACACCATCCAGATGTCCCCCCTCGCACGTTGAAAGTGCTCGGATTCCAACCTGGAATTGGACCAGTACCATTGAAGTTATTCAACAATGTCTGGCCGATATCATGCCCCCGAGTGTTCCGGATTCTATGATAACGGATGCAGTGCGGATGTTTGTCACTGTTGCATTTCTCGGGCGTCACCCACACCGGCTAAGCAAAGCTACTTCATCTACCTCCACCATTTATGCCTCACATCAAGCCCGAGTAGCTTAAATTATTTGAAAATTTCACGCCCTGATGAGACACCATAGGCTTTGATGGTAAAAGGCGTTGCAAGCAATATTACGCAATTGAGAAGTTTTACCACTCCTACCATCCCGCATTCTCATTCCCAGCGCCTCCAGAAACATCATCCGCCACCCCCCCCCCCCTCGGCGGGGAAACAATCAGCCCGACGGTACCCATAATGAAGGCCTGCATCTGGCCAAAGTGAGGGTTGGGAGTTTACTGCGCGGTACGCATCAAGACTAGGGCCACTTGCAGCTGCTCCAGGAGAAACGCTTCCAAGGTTGATTGCCCGTGTCCGCCTTCGTGGACGAAATTCTTATTTTAAGTGAAAACTGTCTTTGCTGGCTCTTGAACTAGAATCGATAGGGAGAACTGGGATAGTTAATTTAGGGCAGCCTTTTAGGCGTAGAGAATCTCTATCTGTTCAGCCTTGTCGGGTATGATGGAGGGCAGATTATCTCTAAGAGTCTCTAGATCTGGTTGGTCATATGGATGCCCGCTGGCCGGTCTGATTTAGTCTACTCATAGAATTTGCCATAATAACCAAGCTTAGAATAACTTGAAGAAATGATGGGGAGGTATAGAACTGCAGGTCATGGATGTAGGCATGGATGAGCCGAAAGAAATCTCTAGAGCTGTTGCCGATTGCAGCCTAATGGTGCAGGGTGTCCTACATGCAGCTGTCAACCAAACATCACAGTACTCTCCGCCTCCGATAATCATTTTCGCCAGTCGGTCTCATATGGATCACCTGGGCAGCTACTTAGCCTCAGGGTGAGGTCCAGCCAGCCCATCCCCAGGCAGCAAGTAGGCCAGAAGTGACCAGGCGGAACAGCGCCTTGCGAGGGTTTCCCTCCTTCCACACAACATAGCTGTCGACCAGGCCACAATAGGTGCCCGTCACAGCCATGGCCAGATCCACCTGGTCGAATTGGCTCCGGGAGTAGAAAGTGAAGACCAGCAGGCCGATGACAGTCCCGCGGGCCTGGCCGACCACCTTCACCGGGGCGGCTGCGGGCGCCTCGGCTATCCTGGCGGGAAACCCAAACTCCAGCATTGCTGCCTGGGTGTTGAGGAATGCCCACATGCCGCCGAATGTCATGGTCGAGGCGACGCTGCTCGATGGGGGTTGTTGTCAGCGAGGGTTTTTAGTACTAGTATATTCACCGAGAGGGTCGGGGTGGCTTGACGAACATGAGGCCTGGGATGTGGCGGGGTGCGAAGCTGGGGAACATGTCGACGAGGCTGATGATGAATGGTCAATGAAGAGCGGTTGAGGTGGGGTGGCAGTGGGTGCTATGACTGGTACTAAAATGACAGAGAAGCTGGTGTAAAAAAAGGCAAGGTAAATGAAGGTACCTAGGTAAGCAGGATTGATCTATACAGAAGCACGTCCAGTTGTCTCCACTTGTTTCTTATGTCTGTTGGCCAGGACTGTCTGCTGCACAACCAGTAAGGCTGAAAGTATGGACGCTAGTGCCGTATCTAGACGGTGTCAATTACGGCGCACATACGGTGCTTAGCTAAGCCCCCGCGACGGCAGGCAACCCACACCCCGCGATTCGGCGTGGAGCTTCTAGAAGGTTAGTGACGGCGAATGGCGACTGTCGCATCTCTTTGGCCACGACATTTCCCATCCCCCGTCTTCGCCATCCCACCCCGACCACACCACTGCCGACTCTGCTGTCCAGCTGCGAAGCAACGCCAACACCCACAGCAGAACAGGTCCAACACACCGCCGCCATGGTTCTCCAAGATCTCGGGCGCCGTATCAACACGGCCGTGTCCGACCTGACCAGGGCACCAAACCTGGACGAGAAGGTGAGTGCCTTTCCCTTGTGCCATCCGGCGACGACTCCATCACCACCCTCGCTGTCGCCGCTGCTCATGATGCGCCCCCCCACTTGACCTGTCTGAGTGACTGACTGACTGCTAACGTCCCCCCCCCAGGCCTTCGACTCCATGATCAAGGAGATCTCGGCCGCCCTCCTCGAAGCCGACGTCAACGTGCGCCTCGTCCAGCAGCTGCGAAAGTCGATAAAGTCCACCGTCAACTTCAAGGAGCTGCCCCCCGCCGTCAACAAGAAGCGCCTGATCCAGAAGGCCGTCTACGACGAGCTCGTCAACCTCGTCAACCCCCACAACGAGCCCTTCAAGCCCAAGAAGGGCCGCGCCAACGTCATCATGTTCGTCGGCCTGCAGGGCGCCGGAAAGACCACCACCGTCGGCAAGCTGGCCCGCCACTACCAGGCCCGCGGCTTCAAGTCCTGCATGGTCTGCGCCGACACCTTCCGAGCCGGAGCCTTCGACCAGCTCAAGCAGAACGCCACAAAGGCCAAGATCCCCTACTACGGCAGCCTGACCGAGACCGACCCCGCCGTCGTCGCCAGGGAGGGCGTCGAGAAGTTCCGCAAGGAGAAGTTCGAGGTCATCATCGTCGACACGTCCGGCAGGCACAGGCAGGAGGCCGCCCTGTTCCAGGAGATGATCGACATCCAGGAGGCCGTAAAACCCGACGAGACCATCATGGTGCTGGACGCGAGCATCGGCCAGCAGGCCGAGGCCCAGGCCAAGGCGTTCAAGGAGGCCGCTGACTTTGGGGCCATCATCATCACGAAGACCGACGGCCACGCGAGCGGCGGTGGTGCCATATCAGCAGTCGCCGCGACGCACACGCCCATCGTGTTCATCGGCACGGGCGAGCACATGCTGGACCTGGAGCGCTTCGTGCCGAAGCAGTTCGTCTCCAAGCTGCTGGGCATGGGCGACATGGCCGGGCTGGTGGAGCACGTGCAGTCGCTCAAGCTGGACCAGAAGGACACGATCAAGCACATCACCGAGGGCGTCTTCACGATCCGCGACCTGCGGGACCAGCTGCAGAACATCATGAAGATGGGCCCGCTGTCCAAGATGGCCGGCATGATCCCGGGCATGAGCAACATGATGGCCGGCATGGACGACGACGAGGGCAACGCCAAGCTGCGCCGGATGATGTACATCTGCGACAGCATGACCAAGAAGGAGCTCGACTCGGACGGCAAGCTCTTCATCGACCAGCCCGAGCGCATGACCCGCGTCGCCCGCGGGTCCGGCACCAGCGTGCGCGAGGTCGAGGACCTGCTCACCCAGCAGCGCATGATGGCCGGCATGGCCAAGAAGATGGGCGGCAACATGAAGAACATGCAGCGCGCCCAGGCCGCCATGGGCGGCGGCAACAAGGCCCAGCAGATGGCCGCCATGCAGAAGCGCCTCCAGTCCATGGGCGGCGGCGCCGGCGGCGCCGGCGGCATGCCCGACATCTCCAGCATGATGAAGATGCTCGGCGGTGGCGGAGGCGGGGCCGGCGGCATGCCCAACATGGGCGGCATGGACATGAACGCCCTGATGAAGCAGATGGGCGGCATGATGGGCGGCATGGGCGGCATGGGAGGCGGGGCCACACAGGGCAGGCGGAGGTAACGAGCGAGTGAGTGAGCGAGTGCAAGTCACGCTGTGGGAGTGAGTAAGTAAGGAGTCCGAAACACGTGCGTCACGGAAAAGAGAGGGCGGGCGGGCATATATTTTGCATTGGGGCCGGCGTTCTTTGGGTGCTCGCGAAATGGCTGGGCAAATGAGGTTATAGTAATTCAACGTTGACTGAAGACCCTACGACTTCCCATCCCCTGCGCATCGGCGTCTGCGGAGGAGACGAGATGAGGTCCCTGGAGCCCGTCTTCTGCACGGCTGCTATCATCCGTCCATCCAGTCGATAATCCGCAGACAGGGGGCCTGATATATGCCCATAAGCCGAAGATGAATCAAGTCTAGCCCGCCCTTCCATTCTATTCCAACCTCCACCACCATCACCACCCCATCCGTCGATCCCCTCAACGCCGCACATGGGCTTCCGACGGAGACCGAAGCGGCGACGCGTCACCACCACCACCACCATCAAAACCACACGGTCTGCCGCCACCCTCAAACCCGGACGGTCCGCCCTTGCTGCCGCTGCCTACATCGACGACGCCCTCGTCCTGGCCAGACCAGTACGCGCGGCGCTCGTCCTCGCGCAGCCAGCCCCTGGGGAACGCCCGCTGCCGGAATCCCGCCTGCTTATCCCCCTCCCCCCGCGCCGCCGCCCTGTCGAGGACGAGGTAGGCCACCGCCAAGATGGTGAAGACGGCGGAGAACACCACCCAGAAGACGAGGGTGTTTGGTTCCATTTTGTATTTGTGTTTGAGATTGTGTGTGTGTGTTGTTGTTGTAGTTGTTGATTCTCTGCTCTGAGAGCGGGGTTGCTTGTCATGTAGCAATCGATGATGGAGGTCCGGCGGGGGATGCTTTTGTGGTTTGATCTTTTCGGGGGGCTTCTTTTATTTGTAAACGTTTGTTTGGCTCCTCGGTCCTGTTCCATTGTCGGATTGATGGGTCTTTGTCTGTCTCAGCATGTGTTCGATTTGAGATGATGCGATGGAACCTCGGACTCACGGCACAGTGATTCAAAGTTATTATGCCCAGTTCAGCAACAGGGAGTCACTCACTACCTACCCAGACCCCCTGATTTTTGTCACGGTGTGGGTGTCTGGTAGAAACTCTTTCTTCCTCCTCCTCTGCCTCTCAAGAGCGAAACCAGGAGTTATTTGAGGTCCGCACGAGGGGGTGCTTCAACCCAGTCTGGGCCTTTGACGGTGGTGTCTGAAAAATGGACGCGAGTTGAATCCCCGACGTGTCCATTTCAAACGGACATGTTACAACAAAGTCTTGCGAATTAGGATGGTCATCGTCATGGCCAGCACATCTTGTGATTCACAGCGTGGGTAGTTAGTTATCAGGCCACCGCTTGCTAGCATTGCTACGGTCTGGGGACTAATTCGCACCGGGTCACTTAGGTGAAAAGTCAGCCAAGCATGATGAGTAAAGCGATCATTCAATAGTTCATTGCTAAATATTAAGGCCTTGTCCACCTACAAACAAGCAAAGGCCCCATCATCCACCGCTATTCACCCAGGACATTGGTTACTACCCATACCTGAGCCTGCCCAAGAAGATGGCACGCTCCCGTCTCCACCTGTTGAGAGCCTTCCCAAGGTGATACGCGTGGACCACCAAGCTGAAAAATAATACCGATGAAAGTACGACAATGGCTATCTCGTACCTCGTCGTGGAAGCGCATGTATGTGGTTCATTTAGGGTGTTGTTTGTACTCATGATAAGATGTGCTGTTTCTCGGTGTTCGGAGTTTTGTCAAGTATGATTCCTCTGATTTCTACCTGCCCGATCTTGAATTTGGGTATGTTTAAGCTGATTGGTAGCTTGACGTCTTGTGCGCCCCGTCTTATTTATCGTACTCGATGCCATCAAAGTCGTGTAGGCCGAGTCTAGCTCATCGGCAGCGGCTAAACGCAGATAGTTGTCAATGACACACCTAGACTGACGTTCCATCAACACAGAAGCATGGGGACGAGCGACTCAAAAGCTATTTATTACACGCGGTGAATCTTGCCCGAAAGCACAATTATCCGCTGACTCACCGATCTAGGCTGGGCACTTACATGGCTCTTCGCACCTCACCGGCCTCCTCGGCGAGGAGCACCGGACTCCTCGTCATTACCTAGGTACTCTCGCAATCTGCTTCCGACTTGTGCCTCCGCCACCTAGCCCAGGGGCCCTGGACCTCCCACTCGGTTGCGCTCCACAGGGCCATGCTGGCTCCTAGGTACGCACCACACGCCAGGCAGCCCACGACGAGCGCGAGGAAGAAGAAGAACAGTTCGGAGGAGATCCACATGGTCAGAGGACGTTTGAGTGAAGGGGGATGATGGGCGTCGTCTTGGGGAGTTCGGCTCACTGACAACCCAAGCAATGCGGCATCTTGTTTACGTGGGGCCTGCGCAGCTTTAAGCAGCTTGGGGAGACAGATGATGGGTCTGTGACATGTACTGGACTGTGGAAGCTGGGTCATAGCGGCGCCGTCACCTTCCACCCGACTAGTAGTCATGACGGAGAATGACAAAGTGTTACCGTCAGCATCTTCATTTGTTTGCTCCGCCCTTTGATTCTACCACTCGATTTGCTGTGCCATGTGTTAGCTCGTACGCGGGCTGTTCACTAAGCCGACACGATCCCGTAAGCTGCGAGCCAGTCACCTCACACGCGCTGTCGTTATTTGTTGCCATGTCACAAGAAGTCCTTCACCTGTTCGAAACAGGCATGATGGTGGGGAAACTGTTTATTTATTCTCAATCCTAGTCTCAATTAAGCGCATGCTACACTATGCTACACAACATCCTTCGGTCCTGAATTTGACCGGCCTGGGAACCACGAATTTGGGTCCCGGAGCATGTATATGACCACTCCCACGAGCAACAGCGCCAGGAAGGCTACAAGGACCCAGACCAGGGTGGTGATCAAGACGCCTTGTTGATCCATGTTGGTATCAAATATCTTTGAGGGGTGTGTTGAGTGTTTTTGACGGATAGCAACTCCTTTTCGTATGGTAAATCCACGCAAAACTTTCGTTTTTAGGGAAAATGTGAGTTTGTCGACAATCGGGGCAAGACTCGGACTGGCTTTGCGTCGGCGTGTATTTATATCCGCAAACCTTGAGACAGAATTGGTGCCTGCCAGGTCATGTAGATGGAGTGTTCATCTGTTCAACGCCTCTTGAAGCAGCTGTGACTTGCACTCCTTGCATATCCGAATGATACGAAAGTTGTGACTGACTGACTACTCCCACTTGATCACTGACGGCCAGCAAATCACTTTCGATGCTAACTACCTAGGTACCAACATTGAATCGACCCGGAAACAAAACAAGAAGGCTAGGGCGGGTCCAATGTGGTAGCCTCTTACGGGAATCGATTCCAAGTTCAAGCCGTGAATTCACTTCCCAGTCTCGGGCACTTTGCTAGCCTGGCTCAAGCTGTCATCCCACTTGAAGTGCCGAATAATACGCCGGTCCGTAATGCTTAGCATGCTCTCGTAATCCCCAAGCTCTAAAACTATCTTTTAGCATCATTCGATCAACACCTTCGGGACCGAAGCCCGCCTCACAATTGCCCTGCGCCGCACGATGAGGGGTAGTTGAGTCGGTACCTGGGTAAATAATATATAAGCAAGTAGTCAAGCGCGGTGCAGCTGAAAGACGACTGGCTCTGCCCCGGCACACTGGCTGATAAGCTCGGCCCGGGACAGATAGATAGCTCTCAAACCCCACGCCGGAATCTCTGTGGGACGGCGACTGCGGGATGTCCTCTCTTCCTACGAAAACCCCCCATGCAGCCTCCCGACCATGTGCGCCGTCCCCGCCGTCACTTGTCAGCTGTCAGCTGTCCCCGCTGGCACCAAACGG
Organism: Diaporthe batatas; assembly: GCF_019321695.1. Lineage (NCBI taxonomy): Eukaryota > Fungi > Ascomycota > Sordariomycetes > Diaporthales > Diaporthaceae > Diaporthe > Diaporthe batatas. The sequence continues at coordinate 2,760,421 of NW_025408558.1, read as the reverse complement.
TGCCGAACACTGCATTGGGGCCCGAGGGGGCAACCTAGCACTTGAGCTCAGCCCGCCGCACAGTTCATCCCGTCTACACGAGCTGAGCGACAGCCCCGGATACGTGGCGTTAGCCTTCTTGCTGAGGCCATGTAAGCTTACGTACTAAACGCAAGCTTGAGAATCCTTGACCGAGACTTGCAGAGCCCCAGGCGGTAAGTAGTTAGTTAGTTAGGGCTGTGTAAGTAGCATACTGCATTCGTAGCTATTTTCCCCCGGAGAGTGAGTCGGAAGGGAGACAGACATGCAGGCCGTAATTATGTCTGAGAATCGTTGGAAGGTTTTGTTTCAAAACTCAATTCAAATGTTGGGGTTCAACGGCCCTCACGGAAGCGTGCCGCGAGGCGTTTCTGGGCAGCCCACGCGGGGACCGTGCTCGAGTGACACGGCCGCGTATCGATCATGTGTTGACATGAATTGATTATTACAGTATGCCAGAAGCCCTGCTTCTTGCATGAAGGCTTGGTGTTGGTGGCCGGGAGGCTGAATTGGCCGTCGGGGCTGAATTAAGCCCAGGGATCCGCGGGCTTAGCGCCATGTGTGTTTAATTGTGAGGGGTGCGAAGAAGCAGGATCGACTTCGCCCTCACGCGAGACTCGGGCTGGGAATGTTGACTCAGTGAGAGGGCCGAAGCTCGTATAAGTACACCATCGTCTCCTTGTGTTGTCCCTCGTTGGGCAGCATGATTTGGCAGTGTCACAGTCGAGTTTGCCCGCCCACCAGCGCATCGCCCGAGATATATCACCGTACCTTTATGTTCTCCTGATCCACTGCAAATTCCAGTATTCATTCAAATCCCGTCCAGAACATTCAGACAAAATGAATACCTTCACCTTCGCTTCATTCTCCTTGCTGGTCACTTCCGCTGTCGCGGCTCCTTTCGACCTTGTCTCAAAGCGGCCCCTTGCATCTCACGAATGGACCCGGTCTTCCTCACCCCTTAACTCGAGAGCCAATTGCCCAGCGCTGCTCCCGGACGGGGAGTTCGAGTTCCCTCACTACATCACTCAGATCTCGGCCTCAGAGCCTGACAAGGCCTTCGGAAACCAGTACAACGGCGTCTTCACCCCCAACGACATCGCCTCCCTCTTCACCTTTGACATCCCGGCGAGCCGCACCGATGCCAACTGCACACTGCAGTTCATCTTCCCCAAGCTGGAAGACCTAAAGACAAGCTCTTTCAGCTACAGTGGTGGTGGCAGTTTCTTCTTCGAGGGGTACAATGCTGGGGACTGTCCTGGTTAGTGCTTTGGTTTCCATCAGACGGTCTTTCCCACGAAGATGTAATGACTGACTTGTCTGTTCAGGCCCCCAGACAACCTACAACAACCAGCCAGCCCCGGGTCCATACCCTCCATTCCCAGCTATTCACATGGAGCCTGGTTTCGTCTACACGCTGGAAACAGGACCTTGCTTTGTGACGGCCGGAACCTGCGTCGCTGGCAGTGAGTGTATCCCTTTGCTTGGCGTTCTTGGCTATCCATGCCTTCGGTCACTGCACATGTGCAATTACACGGACCTAGTAGCTGACCTTGCATAGAAACCTATACCAATGACACAACATTCACCTATTTCCAGGACATCGGGAACGCCGACATTGGTGACTGCCCCATTGGAATTTACAACACGTACAGTTATCTTTGATGGGCATAATCACCTGTGGCTTCATTCCTTTATGATTCTAGACAACACCAAAATGTCTCGGTTGCATTGTGGAGTTGTCTCAGACATTTCGACTCCTCGGACTGAGAAACCCGCAAGCTCAGGGGGCTTTCACACTAACTTAAAAATTCTTTCAACTCAATAGCTTTCAATAATTAATACCTCATCAAAGTGATACTCGAGACTGTTCCTGTAATTGGTTAGTTGTGAACTATATGCTGAGATCGTAATGTCCAGATTCGCTTGAGGAGGCAGCACGAGGCTGAGGCCACTTCCCAACGTATTGTACTAATGTTCTCTCTGCACTTTTATTGACATTGTGTGTTTTTTTTTTGTGTTTTTAGATGTTGGGTCTTGATCGTTAGCCACTGTATGGACGCGCCACACATTTTTATTTGTATGAGAATTAGAAACGAAACCACAACGAACACACAAGTACTGATTACACAATAATAATATCATCAGCGTCTTTCTCCTCCCAATCTACCGCCTCTCCAAACATGACACCATCGAGATAACAATCACCGACGAATTGATACCTCTGCTCCCTGCCTTCGAGCTTGCGCAAGACAACGGGGAAATCTGCGCCGTGCAGGATCGCAATTTCATCACCCATCTCGATGCAACCAGGACCGAGGCCGACTGGACCGTCAACTCCTTCGACATTCGCGTTACAGGACCATTGAGTATTGAAAAATCGCTTCCGTGTCGCGTTATAAAATGCATGAAGACAGGCAAACCCAAGCGACTCAGGGTCATCTATTTCACATTCGTATGAATGTTCCTGTGAGTCCGAAGGCGCGTTCTCTGATTCAGGGCTCCCGTCATATGCAGGGACCCCGTCATATTCAGGCAGCCCTTCGATTTGATGTCTCGCCCCCGACCCTGTTTTGGCCTCGGGGAAACATGTACGAAGGATCCCAATACCTCGAGGTCCTCTCAGTCCTGGCTCAAAGTCGGTGAATTTGACTGTTCTCTTTAATCCCTTGCAGAGAAACAGTATCCTTAGCGCGTCCGAAACTGTGATTCCTCGCGCACCGGAGTGTAGTCCGAGTATCCTTTTGGTCTTTTCCAAATTGTCTGGATCAGGAGGCGCACCCATGATTCGATGAGCCACACAGCCGATCTTCCAGAGAATTCGGCCGAGCGTGTGCAGTTCTTTTGCAGTTGGCGAGTTAAATCGATATTGGTGGTTCCTCGAACGCGATGTGTTCCACTCATAGGCAAGGTTTGTCCCCTGTGACTGGAACTGGAAAAGGGGAGACTGCCACAAGTCCCCGGTATATCCCCACTGTGGTACCCAGGAAGGCACTATAGTGGGGTCTCTCTCATGCTGTCCTGGTGTATGGTCGACCGCCGCTAAGATATCCAGACCTTTGGTATCTTTGATGAGAGACGTGGCAAATCTTGTGTAGACATCTGCTGTGGTTTCTTCTCTTCGAGTTGCGGCTTTGGTATCGAAACTGGGCGGCTTCCATAGACCGAAAAAGGCAAGAACTTTGTCTTTCGGATCGCTTGCCATAAACCTTTGACTGTATCTTGCCAGGAACCCACAAAATACACGAGGCTTATTGTTTTCTGCCACCTCCTCGAAATACCCCCATTCGGGACAGGTGTGCAAATGGAACATAAACTTGGAAACATCCATGCACTTGGAAACATCCTTGGTATCTACAACCCGCTGTATTTGTTGGAGCAAGCCCCACCACGTGATCGAAAATTTACCAATCAATACTTGCTTTTCTCTTGCAAGACATGACTCCTGTACCACCCAGGCCCGCTGGAACCAGTTGTTGTTGAATAGAGCATGGAGTCCATCGGATCCCATAAGTTCTTCCAGGTCTGCATTCAAGTCATCAACGATGACAGGTTGTAGGCCTGCCGAGCAAACAGAAGTCTGCGTTTTGTCGCTGCCAAGATCTAGGCCTGGACCAAGCCATACCAGAACTCGGGTCGCTGTACTGTATATCTCTCCCATCAAGGCAATCTGTTGTCCTTTTTCATTGTCATCTTCTTGGTTGATGCAAATCTGGTCTATCCAAATGTATCTTGTGCTGCACGAACGTGGCACGAAGACCATGGCTGTTGCCACGCTGTCAGTCGAAGGGATAGATCTCGTGTCGAAGTCTTGATCGGTCTCGATAGGAATCTGGTATAGTTTTGTGTCGTCGCCCCAACAGTACGAGAGTGCTTCAAAAGCTGGTGCAGAGTCAAGCGGTACGTTTATGATTTTCAGCCGCGGCAACGGCACATGCTCGTCGATGGTTATATGGAGCAGGCGAATATGGCGATCGCTTTCCAGAACGCAATAGTCGTACCTCGCCTTATCAGAGGTCCGCCAGGCCCCTTTCACTTCGTTGATCCATGCGTGTCCCTTGGGAGGCGTGACAGAGCTTTCGTTTGAATGATCATGGTGAGACATGATATCTCCTCCACGTGATTACGGTTCTGACTTGAAGTTGTGAGAGAACTGTTGCCGTCTTTCGATGGGCGGCTGCGATTGAACAGTGAAAGGGTTCAGATGTTTGAGTTCGTGGCATGATGAAATAGAAATCGCGCAAAAGCGGGGTTATTCATTGTCAGCATCTCCTCGATTGTGCAACATTCAGGAGGTTATGTTGTGTAGCCAGCTAAAATAAGGTGTTCCTGACAGCCCAGGTGATGTCCGCTCACTTCTGGCCTCGGTCCTATTCCTGATCTCACGCCCACTATTAGATTAAAACCATCACATCCCCTGAAGGAAATATGAGAACTTAGACGGAACTTCGTATGATTCAATGTATAGGACTATGGCTACTACACCTATGGTTATTGTATAGAACGGGGTGTAAAGAGACCTAGCAGTTCGGATGTCTGAGCTTGTGACGGGTGTGGCCTTACTCAGCAGCCCCGGTGAAATCGATTTTCCCACTTATTAGTATTAAAAACACGGTGGGACTCTACACGAACAGGTGGATCTGCAACCCATCAGATGACATCCGAAAGCAGTGTATCGGGCTGTACCGACCAAAAGAGACCTGTAACTCGAGCAACGTTTAAGGCTGCGACGATGTCACGCCACGGCTGCCACAGCGAAGTGCAGTGTCGCGTGGTGTCCGTAAATAGTGCTGTCAGATCTGCGGAAGATACCTAGGCCCCCCTCAGTGCATGTTCAATTGGCGAGCCGTGTTTTTCCATTGACCCGGGTTGTCTTCGCGGTCGGGGTGCTGGTCAGCTCCCACAGCTGCCCCCATGGGGAAATACAGTGGGCAAATGGGCTGACCCAACATGCCACCAGCCAGCCGGCTGAGCAGGTCACACCACCACCAACTGGGCGTTCCCAATCTTGGGACAATACATAAATCAGCCGTGAAACTGCTGCGAAACACGACAAGATCTAGATAAACCAGTCTGGTGACACCTGCATCGATTTATATCTGATCAACTATATCATATACACATATATCTTGTTCGACTCGAAGTTGTCTTCACGAACCACTCAAGTTCACCAAATCTTAATTCCCGGCTATCCCCTGCAAAGCCAATCTACCCTACCCTCACCCCCAGATCATCTTAATCCACTTTTGCGCTGCACGCCACCAAAGCCAAAATGTTCCAGCAAAGAGCCGCCCAACGTCTGTTCACCACCCTGCGCCCGCACATTGCGCGCCGAATGATCGCAACCCAGCCTCCCAAGGCCGCCGTCCAGGAACAGATTTCCAAGACCGAATTCCTGACTACTGTCATTGCATTCAGCGGGGCGACCGGTGTCATCCTCGCCTGCGTCACAGCGCCGTCGTCATCTTCATCATGAAGTTTATCCCAGCAAATTTGTAGGTATATTCCCACTATGGGTAGTTTCATGATTCTAGTGCTGACATGATAGTTTTCTGACGACTAGTGGTGCCGTTGTAAAGAAGTCCAGTTTGTACTAGCGACATAACGTTGGAGGATGATTTGAAGAGTGGAGGAAAGGATACCCAGGCGCATCTCTTGCGCCCTTATAAACTTCAGCGTTACTATAGACGGCTCCAGTATACAATGGCCATCGCAACCCTAAGTGCTGGGCTTCAGGTGATGAGCCAGTCCAATAGCATCCGGGGGCTCTTGTAGCCGGAAAAGGAATAATAATCATTCAAACGTCTTACTTTACTGCCCTCTCCGACATTTGATTTTTGTCCACCTGCAGGTGGATCTGTTGACCGTAGGGGTCCTTTAACAACAGCGCATATCCCTTTCAATTTCCTCCCGGCAATGTGCCAACCAGCCTCAACGTTCACTTATCGTGCCAGTTAGTTTCCCTGCGGATGTCCACAGGAGCCTCGTCTTGATCGACAGCACCTGTATGAACCACTTTCCCTCCTCGTATGTAACCCACACCAGCAATGTGCAGAGGCCGTTCTTCTCTCCTCAGGCTCGAGTACCGGAGGTATAAGAACCAGGCGGCAAACACGACAGCTGTAAGTGCGAGCGTCACGCCAACGTATACCTTCCAGTTCGTGGCGGGATCGAGTTGGAATAAGTCTGCAGACCACATGGACTGTTGCAGGTCAGCAGCTGAGGCAAGATCTGCGCATGATATACGGATGAGAAGGACCGGCGGTCCGGTGTGGATTCTTTGCCTACCGTGACCAATGTGGATGGAAGAAAAGCCAATGTTAGCACCGTGATGGTCTTCATCGTCTCGCTATCGCGTGCAGCAAGCGTTGCGACATGGTAAGAGTCTTCGGCAACCGCGAGGTTGACCTTGCTGTCTCTCTGTGCGACGAGGTTGAAGGCCTGGGGCGCAACTCAGTCAGCAGGACAAATCTCTCTGTTCTGGGATAGACCAAGACCGGGCTCCCGTGGCGTTTTGGGATTCCGCTGGCTCTTACCACATTAATCTGTCCCTTGACCCTCTCAAGCATCTCCCTCGTCTTGTCAGCAGTGAGATCGCACCGCGACCTCGTAAAAGCAATCCTCTCCCGCAGGGCCCTGAGATCCCTCCCAGGCAGCGGCGCCAACCCGCCCTCGAGACGCAGCTCATCCAGCATCCCCAGCGCGCGCAGCAGGAAATCCCCCAGCTTGACCGAGAAGGTCGTCACGGTGTCGAAGTGGCTCAGCTCGGTGTTGCTCGCGTACAGCGTGCGCAGCAGGTTGTCATAATCACCAAGCCAGCCCCGCAGCCGCGGCGAGAGCCGCATCTTCCACGTGTTGCGCGTCATGCCCGTCGCCGACTCGACCACGTTGATCTCCTCCAGGATGTCGTCGAACCAGCTCTTGTAATCGGCGCAGCGGTCCTCGTACACCAGCGCCAGGAAGTACAGCGGGTGCCTGGCGAGCAGGCGGCGGCGCTCCGTGCACCTCTCCTGTATCGCCTTGCTTGTCTCCTCGCTCATGCTCGTGACGAAGGCGACGGTGGCCAGGTCGGCGAGGCGGATCCGCATGGCGATGCTGACGGACTGGCTGTTCCTTGGGATGCGGAGGAGCAGCACCAGCGCGACGGGTTGCTCGCTGCCGTCTGCGTCATCGTATTGGACGTGGTGCGACAGGTGGAAACGCTTCATCCCGCATGCCAGCAGTGTGAATGACGGAAGCCCACATGCCAGCAGGATAGTGGAAAATGATGCCTTGGATATGCTTATTGGCTTACTCCTGTAAGCAGGATCTCCAGTGGCAGACCTGATACAATCACCAGATATCAACTTTAATTCTTGCGGAGGCTGGTATTGAAGTGCGCGGCTTACACGAGCACAAATGGCCCCCATGAAGAAGAAACGGGTTTGCTAATGAGTGGCTTGACAACTGATTTACTGACATCGCCCAATTCACTCTCTATCGCCTCATCGTCCAAGCCTGTTTTAGTCACGGCATCCTCAGAAGGCACAAGTCGCAATATGTCGGCTCGGGACTCCTCCGTCGTGTGGATTTTGTCGAGGAAAGCGGCTACGTCTTCGGGATCCATTTGGTCGGAAATATTGCAATATAAAAGCAAAAGTCACATAAGTTTATGAAAAAGGCAAGATAGTCTAGTAATATAGCAGTCTAGGCGGCTAGGCAGAATCCCTGGCTGGTGAGGTGTCATGCACTGCCCCCGCCACTATCGCCCAGCTACAACACATGCAGTAGACAGCCACACCAGACTGCAGCTGACTCGAGCCAAATCAAGTTAGCAAGGAGCTCTCACCCCAGCCGCACCTCAGTCCCATTTATTACCCATACCAAATTGTTCAAGTGAGCAACAAATCATACGTCCACTCCTCCTCAGGCACATCCTTATACTTGATACTGGTCGGGTGCTTATCTCTGGCGGGCAAGACCTTCCTAATGTACAAATCACCCACGTTGATGGTCTCGTACTTGGGAGCCTCACCCTCGTCGACGCAGCACGGCAACACCTCGAGATCCACGTCCGGATCGGGCGTGAGGAAGAACGGGAGGGAATACCGCTCACGGCCCGTCCTGTTCCTGACCCGGTGGACGGTCGCCTGGAACCTCCCGTTGGACTGCCTCTCGAGGTACTGGCCGACGTTGCAGACGAAGGTGCCGGGCCTCGGCGGCGCGTCGACCCAGACGCCGTCCTGGTTCAGGACCTCGAGGGCGGGGACCGAGTCCTGCAGGACGAGCGTGAGCCCTGGGGCGGCTGGCGTCAGCTTCTTTTACTTTCTGCTTGAGGTACACGTATCCCTGTGTCTGGCCTAGCTGAACTCACATGAAAAGTCGGCATGCGCACCAAGTCCAATGCTGGGCTGCTCGTCATCGGCTGGGGTGGGTGGGTAATACAGGGCTCTCATGCCCGTGATGGGGAACTGGAAGTCCTTGTCGAAAGCCGTCTCGTCCAGGCCGAAGGCGAGTGCAAATATCCCCACGAGCTTCATGGCCAGGGGGAGCACGTTGTCATAATATCGATACAGTCCCTGGCGCCACCAGGGTGCACTGGAAGGCCAGATGTTCTGCGGCTTGGTGATGTGAGATGGCGGCTCGTGGCCCGTCTTGCCGATGTAATCCTGCTCGGGTTCTATCACGCAGTCGCCCATCGTGAAGGCCTCTTTCATGTCTACACGGCACAGTTAGTGTCCTGAGTCTCGAGCTGTGTGTGCAGGTTGAATACTTGCCGCCCTTGGTTCGAGGGTCATTTCTCGTCTCAAGCATTGGCTCGTAACCACGAATAGCAGGATTCTTTTGTACGTGGGCGTCCATCTTGGCGTCGAGGTCCAATGCGAAGAATCGCCTAAGTAGACCTAGGGTCTCGGAGATGATGTGTTGGGAGACCCCATGGTTCTCAATGTAGAAGAACCCACATTGAGAGCAGGCATCGTAGATATTCTTGGCGATCCTTTTCCTTGCCTCGAGAGAAGGGCTGTCTAGCTCAGCCAAGTCGATGACTGGGATTGTGGTGAAGGATGAAGGGTGCTCGGCCACTTTCCGATATGTAGCTTCGGCCCCCGAGTGGAAGTATACATATTGGCTCTCGTCCTGGGATCTGTTGATCAGCATCCATGGATGTAAGTGTCTCCTGAAGTCTTGCTTCTAGGGCGTGGTGTGGGTCACCTTGAAGCTCGGAGGCAAAGCCGATCCGGCTGGGGCGAACACTGCGGCGTCCGCCATCTGTCTGTCTCCTAACGACCGAGTTCAGTGCCAGAAGCCGCTGCAGAAACGATGCAATACGTATGGCTAACAAGCAAAGCCGAACGTTGGGTGCCAGAACCAGAAAAGGGCGGTGTTCTCGGGATGTCCCCCGCTCCCAAGTTCCAATCACATCATTGTTATCAGTGCCGGTTTCGCTGCCGATTCGGCAGCTTGTTCAAGCTGTGAACAAAGCTCCGAAGAGATACGCGCAGCACATAAAATACTTGTTTTTTTCATCATCATCTCTCATCATTACTTGGAGAACAAGGATAACATCCAATATATGACCATGAGTGGCCCATACTAGTATGTGATTCTATGCAAGCAGCGGGCATCCACCAGCAAGTACCAAAGCGACAAAAGGACGTTTCGAAGTTAGCTATCTACTGCAATTACCCAACACCGTCAGACCTGTAAACATGTATACTATGCCGAACCAGATCCACTACAACCCATCTCACAATCAACGAATATCCAGACGGCAGTAGCATGTATCAGCCAGGCGTAGTCTTCATGACGTGATTCTCTGTCGTACTGACTCACAGTGGCCTATAAGCCCGAGAGCGTGCCCATGTCGATTTTGTACTGTCCGACCGAGTCTCAACGTGAGTGATATAATTGAGAACCTTTTTGCCATCACCAAAGACGAACCCTTCGGGCAGATGCAGTCGCGGACGACCGTGAGTGGTGCTGACCCACTCAGAGAGGCAAAGCTGCACACTGCTGAGTGTTTGTAGTTGCAGACTAGATTTGCCGGTACACGGCATGGCGCAACATTGTGTCATTGACAGCAGTGTTTCCTACATGACACCTGCTCGTGTACAGTCGTGCTATATCCTCGTGTCAGAGACCACGAGTTGCACGGAGATTTAGCACCAAGCATTCTCAATGACACACAGCGTTGACACCCCGTCGCACTGCCTTGCACGGTTGTTACGAGTAATTGTCGGTGAACCTTGTAACACCCGTGCATCTGTTCATGGCCCAGACAATGGTCACACGGACATGTCCAGCAATGCCAAGATACGATCCAGAAGGGCCAATATTCCGGCCTCGGTGCATCAAATAAGCCAATGCACAAGTAAACATTCCGAGGTCAACATTTAGACCACGGGTAATAAATAATGAAAAAGGCCAAAAGCCAGTGGCATGTTCTTTTGTTTTTTTCTCCTCAAAAAGACCCGTGGCGCCTAGAGATAACCATAAAAACGCGGCACAATAAAATTTCCGTCGCGATCAGCTACGAGATGTAATGTTGCACCTGGCGAACCAAAATTACGCCATTTACGTCGTGGGGTGAGCCCCGATGTCTTAGACAAGGGATCCGGCTATCTGGAACAACTCACGTGGGAAGCTACTAGAGCAAGCGATCAAGAACATGTGGCCGGGACTAGTGAGATAAACTCAGAACCAGGCTTGGGCGGGGGAGAAGGGTCAGTCAGGAACAGCAAAAGAAGATGGGGGAATCTAATATATAGCCATTGGCTTTCCTCACGCTGTCGTTGCCATGAGCCAATAATTCGGCTGCCCCCCCTTCCGGACTCACGAGGAGTCCAACTGACCGATTTGCCTCCGCCCCGCGGCGGATTGTGTGTGTGGGAAAAAGGCCAAGCCAGGAGGGACCAGTCGGTGGGAAGGGAAAAAGCCACTGCAACCCAACACCCCCACAGGCCCGGCGCGGTGGAGCAGCAGCGGGACTGTCATACCGTGGGAGCGCCCACCAGGGCCAGAAATCTGAGAGAGGCAGTGAATGGACAATCCGGGCGGGCCAACACGGGGGAGCCACAACGGAAGCGGCCGCCTCCGGAACCCATCAGAAGCCTCGCCGCAGGTATGGCTTTTGGGGGTGGTTTTCTGTCACATCTTATCGAGACAAACTCCACCCGGTGAGCGCCGGCTGAGCCCTGAGCCACCTGGACTTGGCTTAGACTCCAGGCCGACCCCGGGCTACGTAGTTAGTTCCATGATTTTGAGTTTGGTACACAGCTCCGGTGTGGGGGAAGTGAGTGGGTGTGGTGCGTGCGTGTCTGTGTGTGTGTATGGCTCAGTGTCAGTCTTCGCGTCCACAACAACCGCCTCTGACGGCCACCTGTTCGACGGAGCACGGCGCCCGGGACAGGTTGCGATGTTTGCTGCTCTGCCACGGGTGTAACTGGAATATATATCATGCTGTAACTCCTCCCCCACGCCGGAAGACCCGCCGCCAAAGAATCATACCATCCCAACGCTCCCCACTGCATTATCTGAACGAGCCGTCCGGGTCGTATCCCTTCAACCACATCCTCTGCCTCTTCCTCTTCCTCTTCCTCTTCACGCATGCACCCAAACTGAACCTAAACGATCCCATCTCCTCCCCAAAAACATGGCCATACAAACGGCACCCCCTCCACCATCCCGCCCGGCACCGCTGCAAGTGGGCCTCGGCAACAACAACAACAACAACAAGGACACCAACACCAGCACAGACGAGACCTTCCAGCTCCAGCTCTCCTCAGGCAACGGCCCCGTCTACCGCACCGTCCTCCGCGCCCCGCCCCGCGACGCAACCCCCTCCGAGATCCCCATAATCGACATCTCGGCCATCTTCAGCCCGTCCCTCGAGTCCCGCAGGGCCGTGGCCCGCCGGGTCCACGCCGCGGCGACCAACAACGGCTTCTTCTACATCCGCAACCACGGCATCCCTCGGGACATCACGGACGCCGCCCACGACGCCTGCCTCGCCTTCTTCCGCCAGCCCCAGGACGTCAAGGACCGCGCCGGCGCCGCGCAGTCCGCCTACTTCAACGGCTACAAGCCGCCCCGCTCCCAGCGCATCAACCCGGCCGAGGGCGTCGACAACCGCGAGACCTTCAGCTGGACCTACGACCCGCGCTGCGACCCGGCCGTGCCGTCGCTCGGGTCCCTCCCGCCGAGGGTGAGGTCCTTCCTGCGCATCGAGCCGGACGCCGACGAGGATGCTGATGCCGGCCACCACGACGACGACGACGACGACGATCCTCACAGGCGCTTCCCCTGGTCCCGGACGAGGACAGTCCCGCACTTCGCCCCCGCCGTCATGGCATACTGGCGGTCCTGCCTCGCCCTGGCCCGCGCCCTCGTGCGCTGCTTCGCCCTCTCCCTCGAGCTGGACGAGACCTTCTTCGACGGCAAGGTGACGCACCCGGACGCCGCCCTCGCCCTGAACTACTACCCCCCGCTGCCCCCGACCCCTCCACAGTCCCCGGGCCAGCAACACCCGCCCTCGCCCTCGCCCTCGCCCTCGCCCTCGCCACCACCACACACTACCCAGCAGCAACAGGACCAGGAACAACAAGAAGTCTCAATAGGCTCCCACACAGACTTCCAGCTCTTCACGATCCTCCACCAGGACACCGTGCCCGGGCTGCAGGTCCTCTCCCGCTCGGGCCAGTGGCTCAACGCGCCCCCCATCCCGGGGACCTTTGTCGTCAACATCGCGGATTACCTGCAGCGCATCACCAACGACCTGTACGTGTCGACGGTGCACCGGGCCATCAACAACAGCAGCAGCAGCAGCACCGGGGGCGGGGGCCGCGAGCGCGTCAGCATGCCCTTCTTCTTCGGCTTCAACATGGACGAGTCCTGCGCCGTCCTCGACAGCTGCGTCGCCGCCTCCCCGGGCCGCGTGAGGCGCTACGACGAGGTCAGCTGCTACGAGTGGGTGCAGCGCCGCGTCAGGGCCATGCACGACACCAAGGGCGCCGGGGCGGCGGGTGCCACGACGCCTCCTCGCGCAGGTGATGATGATGATGACAGATGAGATGAGATGACGGTGGTGGTCCGGATCTGAAGCAGGCGCTGAAGAAACAAGGGGAGGAAAAAGAACGGAAAAGAAAAAACAGAAACAAAAAGCACATGTGCAGTTAATTTCCCGATCAAGATCCGGCACGGCGTTTATCAGTATTTGGTCCACGGGCGTTCCAGCTCGTGCGTGTCTCTGCCCTGTCAGCGTATGTGTGTCTGTCTGTCTGTCCGCCTGTCTGTCTGAGAAGGAGACACACCCATCATTCAGCCGACCGAATGGACAAGACCAAAGACACAAACCTACCCACCTACCTACCTGTCCGCCAACCCGTGTACAGCAAGCGACTCAGACTCCGAGAGACAGCACGAGGGAGAGAAACAGGAAGAAGAGGAAGGACAGCCCACAGAGCAGAGCAGATCCCAACAAAGGAAAACGAAGAAGAAAATAAGACACGCCGCCGCACGGGTCCCTGAAGATCCATCCGACCCACCGCCTCGGTGTCCATCCAATTCCGCCTCGATCCCGCCACATCTGGTTCTGCCGGCCGCACCGTGGCTGGTGGCTGCGAGCGAGGCGAGTGAGTGAGTGCTGGACGGGGTGGGTTGTTAACGATCGATCTATCTATCCCTGCCCAGGTGTCTCTGTGTCAAATTTGAGGCTGAGGAGAGGGCCCGACCGGAACAGCCGGCCGAGACCCAAGGGGTTCAAATATTCCTTCCCTGGGCTGATCCTGCGGTCCGATGCAATGTGCGAGTGAGACATGCAGCTACCTAGCTAAGCTGACGGGGATCCAGCCGACGGGGAGCCCAGGGAGCCAGGCACCAGCAGGCAGAAGAAATAACAGAAGCAGCACCCTAGTAATCAATCTGCCCCTGGCCCGGCCTTTCTTCATTCCGATCCAGATTCCGATCCAGATCCAGATCGCCACGCCGCCGTGCTGCATGCACATGCACATGCACGTGTTGGTGGGAAGTTCCATCTTACCTCAGGGTATCTATCTGTGTTACGAGGGGGGGGGGAGTCTCGGCAACCTTTGTCCGTGTGCAGACACACGCGAACGTACGTACTCATTCACACGAGCGCACAGAGAGAGACAAAGACACAGGAATACACGCATCATACAACAAGGTCAACAAGCCTGTACACATACACATCTTTGCAAAACGCGCATCCATTTGTCTCCATCCAAAAAAGAGCAATGGCTCTGTATCTATTGACGCTGTATAAGGGGTATAATAAGTTATGTAAATAGATACAAGATTGTCATGACAAACAAATTCAAAAACATATTACCAATCGAGCTGCCCAGCAACCGAGCCGAAACAGATTAAGAATGGAAGAAGACAAGGAGAGCTCGAAAATCAATCCTACCCACCAGCAGGGAACAGCTGGCAGGGGCAACGTCGTAAATGCTTCAGTTTCCTTTCCCTTGAACCCAGTCATCAAATCCTGTCATGATATCGTGTGTGCCGCTCAGATATTCGTCATCCGGCCAAATAAAACGCCCACATACAGATCGGCCTAGATACCCTAGACATGTATGCAAATTGCGTGCGCGCATGGTAACGTAAATGGTAATGCAAACGACACCAACGCCTTGAGCCGGATCCCTCTCTCACTGCGCTCGCTTCTTATTAGCACCCCTGCCAGGGATACACCCTCACTTACTTACAGTCCGAGGTCATTTTGACCAAGGAACGTCCTGGCGAGCTCGTCGCCGCCCTGCTCGGCGGCCTCCATCCAGTGGATGGCAACACACATCAGCCCACCATCACTCCTGACGTCTCGCCTGCCTCCGTCCGTACCCTGGCCATGGCCTGCGGTACCTGGACGATGAGGCTGCCCGGCACCAATGCGCGCGCCATAGCCCCCGCCATACTTGTCCATGATGGCCTCCTTGAAGACCTCGCGGGGCTTGGACAGCGGCAGGGTGGTCCGGTCAACCAGCTCCGGGTTGGACAGATAGAAGAGCGCAAGCTCCCTCTGGCTCGTCGGGTCACCCTCCTTGGCGGTGATGGTCCACATGCGCGCCGCGTCTTCGAGACGGTACGTCGTGCTCGGCGGCGGCGGCGTGGGTGGGCTGGTCGAAGCCGTGCGAGAGGCCTGCTGTTCAGCGGTCGGCGAAGGCCTCTGCGCGCGAGCCTCGTCCTCGCCGTTGATCGACGAGCTAGCCGTGCTCTCCGGCGGCGGCGGCGGGTTGCCTCGCCTGGTCTGAGTGTACACACCGACGAGTTCATCTGCCATCTCGACCATGGTCCTGCAGACCTCCTGCTTGAGGCCCAGGGCGGCAATCGCGCAGTCCCAAAAGGCCTTGCCGCGGTCGGTCTTGTCAAGGATGCTGGCAGGCACGAAGCTGGCGATGAACTGGAGGTCACGGAAGAGCGTCGCCGGTCGGATTTCTGCGCTGCGGAACAGCTGTTGCAGCACTGTAGCGACGGCGTCGGTGTTGGAGGCTACCGAGGACGTGTTGACGACAGACCGGGTTTCCGAGTTGAGGTTGCCGCTCGGCATGCGATTGCCTCCGATGCCGGGCGGTTGGAGTGTCAGGGACCTGCGCTCGCGAAGGTTGTCGATTGCCTCCTCGAACGGCCGGCAGTGACCTCCTTGGCCGTATTTCTCTGCTTCGAGCTCCGGCGAGCGCAGCCATCCGAACCTGCGGCGAGTAGTCCCAGAAGACAGGGATGCAACAATAAGATGCTCCAGCTCGTAGAGGGCGTTGAGCTTGGCGTATGGGTCTGGGTGGACACAGAACATCCTCAACAGCCGCTGGTAGGCTCCATTGAATGGGAATTCCGCCAGGTTTTCGCGGCTGGGTTTCGAGGACTTCTTGCCCGGCAACGTATCGCTAGTCGCGGAACTCTCATTGTCCCGGGTTGGTTGAGCACCAGTCGCGGGCTGCGACTCGGACGTGCTCTGGTTAAGAGCTGCTGCATCTGCAGCATTGTTGGCGTCTCGCAGGTTCCCGAAGCTCTCCTTTCGCGCAATGACCCGGAGCCTGGACCGCCTCTTCTTGGCCTTCCTCTCCTGAGCATCGCGGCGGTCGATACAGTCCTGGCCGAGGTCCTCGAACCAGCCGTCTGTTTCGGACCCCCTGGAGAAGATCAGGTTCCCAAGGTCGCTAAGCAACAAGCTCGTCAAGGTCTGCCGGAGGTCGTTGAGGAACCTTGTCTTGTCGTCATTCAGCCGCTGCTGTTGAATCGTATCACTGTTGGACACTGACGTGCCTGGACGAGCAAGGCCGTGGTTTGCATGGCCATGTGGCCCGCACATAGAACCACTGAAATTGGTGATGCTCGTGGTGGGACTGTGAGCGCGGGAGGTCGTCGAGCTTGCTGATGTGATGGACTGGAAGGGCGACCAATATGTCGATGCGCTGTCTATGGTGTGCACGGGCGAGGAATGCCCAAAGTACTCCCCCGAGTCCATGATGTCGCTCATCGCCGTGCTGGCACGCGAGTATCCGTAGCGTGCCGAGTCAAAGCTTGCAATTGATGACATGCCCCTCAAGTCTCTTGCCAGTGAGCCTGGCCTGCTTGACGCAGGTGTGAACCGCCTCTCCGAGTCGCTCATGATGCTGCTAGCGTCGTCGTTGTGGAAAGAGGAGAGGGGTGCATCTCTCCGTGCAGCTGGGGCCTCGAGCAATTTCTTGTCGCGGAGATACAGCTCGCTGCTCCAGAGCACCGGCCCATCCATCATGTTGTCGCCGACGAGCTTGCCAATGCATGATTTGACCTCGCAGCAGAATCGATGGATACGCTCCTCGCCGCGGCAGAAGTTCTCGATCCCGTATTCCTCCAGGAAACGTGAAGTCTTTTCCGCCTGGTCATCAGAAAGCTTGTTTGGGCCACCTCGTTCTTCATTCGCAGCTATGAGGTCAATAATTTGGGACTCGGTGCGGTGGAGATACGCAGTGGCAGTTCCACGAAGCATGCTCCGGCTTCGACCGTAGCTGTTGCGCTTGTGCCGCGTGGCCATCGCCTTGAGAGCAACGGCAATGTTGCGAGAATACTCGTATGGCTTCGAGTTCTGCACATCGGTAATGTACCACATCTTGTCGCGCAGCGCTCGCAAACGCCGCATCATGGAGTCAATTACACCCTCAGCGCGTTCCTGCGATTGCTTGAGCCAGACAAGCCAGGCGTCGTATTCCTCGATTGCGGACGCAGAACGTCGGATTGAGTCTCGGGGCCCTCTGCTGAAGATGTTCAACAATGTCGCAAATCCGTCCGCTCGAAGAGATGTCGAAGACAGGGCATTGAGCTGTTGCAGCGTCCTGAAATACGAGAGAGACCCGACAAAATCCGACTGCGCCCGAGCTTGAGCCGCGGCAGCCTGGAGCATGGCAACGAGAACCGGCGTCGTTTCAGGCGACTCCTGTCCTCTGCCTTCCACCTCCTTGCCTTTCTCGCCAGCGCCGAGCGGCGAGGCGGTCCTCACAGGACTGTCATGACCCGTTACCTTTCGTCGGTATGGATTCCGACTGGGGCTCCCGGGCCTTGCCCTCTCCGTTGTGATGATCTTGTTCTTGGAACGGTACTTCTTCAGTGTGGACGTCCTGTTGCTGAACTTTCCAGTGCCCTGGTCTGAGGTCTGGGGGATCTCAAAGTCCTCAACAAGTTTCAGGATCGAGTCACGAAGTTGGTGATAGTCCTTGTCGAGCTCCGGCCGGTCATCGTCCAGGTCATCCTCGTCAGTCTCGCTCAGGGAAGAAGAGTTCTCCTCCTCTGGTTCGTGTTCGTCATCCGGATCGTAGGTCATCTGTGTAGAAAGTGATTTCCCATCCGAAGAGATGAAAAGCACGGCCCATCGCTCAGCACACGGGTGGCATGACCCGCAGCACGTATCGACACCAAGGATCTGGGTCATCTCGTGGAGGGCAAGGCGGAGCCGGTAGCCGTCATCCTCATAGTTACTCATATACTCCTGGCTCGGGCGAGCACCAAGTGGGGGCGAGGATCTCGCTGAGGTGCCAGTAGCCTGCTGCTCGATGGTTGTCTCTGCTGCTGTGCTTGTGTCACTGAGGACGGAAGACACACTTGTGCTGATGATGGAAGCTGTCTCAAAATTGTTGCTCCTCGAAGTGGCCATCGACATGGGCTGGGACATGGTAGACATGCCGGAAATAGAAGGGGCACCAGACCGGATGGAGGCGGACGACATCGGCCTCTTCTCGGGGAAGAGAGCGTTGACGAGTGTGACCAAATCCGCAGGGCTCACAACGAGATACGGATGCACCTCGGCAGTTTCCCGCAGCGATGTGATGGACCTGGCCTTGAGCAGCCTCGGGCGGGGCCTGTAGCGGGAGTTTTTGAAACGACCGAGGATGTTCTCAACGTGGGCCTTGACCTTGGGGGGTGTCGAGACCGGTCCGGTCTTCCAAAGCATGTCTACGACGACGCTGGAGGCCCTCATGGCGACCTGTTTGAGGATCTTCTGCCTGCCGTACTCGGTGATGTGGTAGTCGGTCATCATCCCATGGGTTTCTGGATGGACGACGACACCTAGCAGCCAGACGGAGAAGAGCCACTTGTAGACGAACCACTTCCTGGTGCTGTCGACATACTTGTGGTCCAGGCGCCTGAGGATCTGGTTCCCTATCTCGAGCAGGCCCTCTGGGAGACCAGTGGCGTCCTCATCGTCCAGGATGTCAAAAAGCTCGTCAGTAGCACGATCATAGAACTCATCGGCCGCAATTTGGTCCTTGGACGTCCAATCCGAGATGTTGAAGCGGGTGCCATGCTGGTCCTCGGCGCGGTCCAAAAGAAATGCGCCATCCTCGAGGATCTTCATGAGGTACCATTCCATGTTTGAGCGGCCTGCCCAGTCGCGCATGCTTGACCAAACGTTCAGGACGTGGATGAGGACGGGCTCGATGGGCACGTTCTCATTTCCAGACTTGGATTCCGTGGCGGACTTGGAGATGAGGCGCGCGCACGCGTTGGCCCAGACATCGGTCCGGCGCTTATCCTCGGCGCTGTCGGGACCTGCTGAATTAGCAAAGCACGTGTAGATGAGTGCAGACAGGGCATCGTGTCTCTGGAAGGACAACAAGCGCTCAACCGGGCTGGGATTGTTAGACAGGTGCCTGTTGGAGGCGCCAGGACCGCGCATGTGTGGCTTATTGTAGAGCGGCAGGACGGACTCGACGGGATCCAAGCCGGAGTGGAAGTTGGTGATGGCGGCACGTTCCGAGTTGGACAGGGAGCATATCCGGGTGGCCAGGTAGTCCGGGTCGTTCCTGATCTTGGACAGGAAACTGAGCAATGTCTCCCTGGCATCGGCCGAG
The DNA here is from genome assembly GCF_019321695.1 of Diaporthe batatas. Classification (NCBI taxonomy): domain Eukaryota; kingdom Fungi; phylum Ascomycota; class Sordariomycetes; order Diaporthales; family Diaporthaceae; genus Diaporthe; species Diaporthe batatas. The sequence continues at coordinate 2,741,084 of NW_025408558.1, read as the reverse complement.
ATGTCGTGGAGGAAGGGGACTGTCGAGCCAGCCATGGGGCCGGCGGCGACGACGGAGCCGGTGGGTGTTTCCAAACTTTCGGACGACACCATCCCGGAGGAATGTAGCAGCTCCACCTCTGGCTCGAGGAGGGCGTACCTCCTGACCTCGTCGCAGCTCTTGCGGACATCCTGGACGGCGCCATAGAGGGCGGCAAAGGTCTTCTTGTCCTCGGTGCGGAAGCACTCGGCCAGGTTCCTCTGGGCGATCTCGCCGCAGCGGGTAAGGCGGGCAGAGAGGGCGGTGGAGACCAAGGTACGCTGCAGGCGAATCCTGGTGTTGGCGCGCTTGCGCTCCTGGTACTTGGACAAGCGGACCAGGTGGGCGAGCTCGTCTAACGAGGTGCTCTCTGCCGCGTCAACTGGGGCCAGATACGGGTTTGTATAGAGGGAGGCGTCGGTGATGAGCGGCTGGGGGATCTTGACGGGGGCCCTCAGGGCGGAAGGGAGCCTCTGCTGCTGGGGCTCATCGCGCGCAGCATTGTTCTGGGCCGGGTCTGTGTTGTTGGAGGCGGGAGTCGGGGAGGCGAGGGGAGGCGAGGGCTGGGCGACTATGGCCTTTCTAAAGATGGGGCTCGTAGTTTGTATGGCGCTCTTGGGCCGCGGGAGGTCGTCGCTGTGGCGTGTGGGCAGTGGCATCTCGCTGTCGCGGGAGGTGCCTGGAGATATGTCGGACAATGAGGGGCTGCTGGGGTGTTCTCGTCGAGGGACAGAGGACTCGACATGACGCTCTGGAGAGGGAGGAGTTGACGACCTTTCCGGGGGAGGAGCTGCTGGCGAGTGGGCTGGTCAGCCTCGCTGGACAAGTGACAGGCAAGACGGGGCGGACGGGTTCAGGCGGTGGTAGGGCTGCAGCAGAAGGGGGACGAGTTGAGGGAGGGGGAGGACGAGATGGGTAGAAAATGTACAGCTTGAGTCTGAGGTGGTGTGGTGGAACATACGGGCAGGCTCGGAGGCGTGCAGGACGGGCGAAGAGAGGGATCGTTGCATGGAGAACATGGCGCGCCCATGGAGCGAGGGCCCTGGATCACTGCCAGCATAAAAAGGGCTGACAGTGACAGGACTGGAGGGCTGGAGGCTGAATTGAGGTTCGAGGGGCGGGCGGCGGGCGGCGGTCAGGGCTGTCGGGGGAGGGAGCACGACAGGTGTGCAGCGTGGGAGTCCAAGATTGGACGGGCTTGGACGGATGGATCTAAGAGGCGCGGGAGGCGTGTGGGAGGTGTGTTGTCGTGCGTTGTCGTGCGTCTACTCGATCTCGGCCCAGGTCATCTGCGAGGTATATACTAGTAGTTGGGGTGGCTGTTTATTGTGTGTCTGTTGTCGCGACTGTGTCTTGGGTGGAGAACCAAGACAGGCAGGCAGGCGGGCGGGCAGACAGCCAAATTGGATTGACGTCGTCGTCGCAGGAGCGGGTGGTATTGGCTGACAACAACCCGCGACGATCCTGGTCGTGGTCGCCCGTCGAGTGGTCGTGGGTCGGGTGGTCGTGTGGTCGTCAACAAGTTCCAGACTAGATCAGACAGACGAACAGACAAGACAGACACGAATAAGTCGGGAGAACAGACAGAGGTGGGAGTTGAGGCTGAGGATATTAGATTTATTCCCGCCCACTCGCACAAGTCTCGAAGCGGGTGTCGGTGAGGACTGAGCAGGGTAGGGTGCAAGTGGAAATGGAAGGAGGCGGCGGGAAATCGCGTGGTTGGCGACTTGCACAGCAGTATTATGGATACATGTAGGAAGGAAGGAATGATGTATCCAAGTACCCGCACGAGTACCCGAGTACGGAGTACGGAGTACCCTGGGCAGTTATAGATCCACAGACTGCAGACTGCAGGCAGAGTGCAGAGTGCAGCTTGCAGAGTGCAGCAGTGACAAACAATAGCAGCACTATCTGATTGTGTAGGCCAGCCAGCTTGCGACGGCTGCGATGGAGGCGACAGAGGGACTCGAAGCTAGGTGGACTATGCTGCCCATGCCCAGAAGGTCGGGGTGTACCTGGACAGCCAAACAACCCTCGGGCGACCAGAGGGCAAAGCGGCTAGCCGGGTTGAGGCCTCGGGAGCTTATTACAGTAGAGGGAAAGAACGTTGGGGGGTTGGTGGGCTGGCAGCTGGCAACTGGGGGAGCAGGGGGGGTAACGGAGTACGGAGGTACATAGGGCACAGTACCTAAGTGGGTGATGCGGCTGGTAGCTACCGCCCTGCTAGCTAGCCTAGCGTCCTTCCGAGGTTGGAGACGCAGGGAGGCAGGAAGCAGGAGGCAGGAGGCGGGAGGCGGGAGGCGGGAGGCAGTAGGAAGGAAGGCAGGCGACAGGGAGGGGCAGCAGGAGAGGGGGAGGTACCTAGGTAGCCCTAGGTAGGGGGATCGCAGCAAGCAGAGGGCAACAACTCATCACGCCTCTCTCCTCTCTCTCTCTCTCTCCTTCTTTCTTTCTCTCCTCTCACTGTCTGTATTCACCCACCCACACGTGCAGAGCAGGCAGGGCAGGGCGTCGAGCAGCGCCTGCCCGCCTGCCCGTGTGCTTTGTTTTCCGTGGTTGCTGCGTTGTAAAACGTGGGGTAGCAGCGGACAGGGATGAGGGGTCGAGAGTGGTCGGTCGGGTCCAGTGCTGACCTGCAAGTGCTGCCCTGCCTGAGGGGATGTGAGTTGTCTGGTTGGATTTTTCTCACGACTGACTGCGCGATTTGGGGAGGAGGGGAGGTGCAGGTGCAGCCAGCGGAGCAGAGTAGAGCCAGCCACATATTGTTGCTGTTGTTGTTGTGTGCAGCCCGTCCTTGCAGCCAGGCAGGAGGCAGTAGGCAGTTCTGGCAGTTCTGGCAGTGGACAGTAATCTGTACGCAGTAGGCAGCATGGAAGGAAGGCGAGAACTTGGAAGTACCACAGTACTCTCCTATGTAGCTACAGAGTCTCCACAACCCACCCAAATCCACAATCCCTCCCGCACACACTACTGTGCAACGGCCTTCCTTCCCTTGCCTTTGCCATGCAGGCCATGCCTTCCTTCCCTTCCGCCCCTCCAAAAAAAAAAAAAAACCACCCGTAGCCTGAACGTAGCCTAACCCGAATTCCAAAAATGAAAGAAAAATGTTGTCTGTGATTTGGATGCGCTGGCAACCACAACCAGCCCACGCCAGGATGATCCTCACTCAGCACAACAAGCCGCCGACATGGCCTGCCAGCAGTCCTACCCGAGGCTGGGGCCCTCCCTGTGCACGCCCTCGAAAGAGGGTTCGGTACTGTCCCGCCGCGACCCATCGACTCGGAGACGTTAGGATGCCAGCGTGCTAGTCCCGTCCTAACTTCCACGCCTCCTCCCCGTCCTTCTCCTTCTTTTTCCCTCGACCGGCTGTCCGGTAGATTGTCAGCCCTGCCGCCTTCATGGGACTGCCCTGAATGCCCAGGCTGTTCTGCTGGACGAGCATGAACATGCCAGCGTGAGAGCATGAGCCATCGACCCCGTGGCAAATTGAGTTCAGCTGGTTCAGGGTCCGATGATGGGTGGATGGATCAAGGGCTGAGAGAGGGAGAGGGAGACGGACAAGAGACGGACAGAGACGACCGACCAAGCAAGGGCAGGGAGGGCAGCGACGGGCTCAAGGGCCCAACTGGCGATCAGGACACCCGCAACCCGTCATGGGCCGTGACCACACCCGCGGACCCGTTGCAGGCCCTCTCAAACTCAATCTCTACCGCACACTGTTGAGAGACACTCAGACTCGCCCACTCGCCCTTGTCGCCCACCCGCACCCGTCCATCCGACCGCGCTGCCAGGCTGCCAGGCAGGCCAGGGGACCCCTCGGTCAATCATGACTGACAGCTCATCGCGGCCGCCCGCACAAGGCCTGACCGCTGGCCGCTGACCGCAGGCTGCCAGCCAGCCAGACCGCAGAAACAGGTCGGCAGGTCGACGACCAGTCAGCCAGTTGACGCCAGGGAGAGTTCACGTTCATGCAATCCTCCTGGGGCTAGTGGTCGGAACCGATGGTTCGTTGTTCCTGCAAAATGCCCCGGCCAGCCCGGAAGACGACAGGCAGGCGACGTATTACCACGACGACACTACTGTACGGTACAGACCACGGACCAGAATATCACATACCTGGGTAGACTAGGCGACAAACTGCGGACCCCCAGAGGCAGAGGCTGAGGGGCAGAGGGGTCTGACCCCCAAGGCAAGCTTCGCCTCGCCTCTTCCCGCCGCCAAAACGGCTCGTTGGTGACTTGGCAGTGCATTGCATTGTCCTCAGCTTGGCCTGGCCTGGCCACTCTACGGAGGTCCTCTGCCACTGGCTCACTGGCTTACAGCAGCACTGCTGTTGTAGATTAGATTAAACAACATGCCCGTGCCATGTTTCCCATCCTGAGCCAACAATGCGCAATGCGCATATTTCCCGTCCTGCACCAGCGCCAGCGCCAGCCAGCTCAACAAGCACCACCAGGCCAGTCCCGTCCAGTCCCGACTACCAGGGCATGGAATGACCCGTGCCGGGACGGAACCACTACATCCATCTGCTCTGCTAGTCTGTCACTTGTCTCTCACTTTACTGCCGCCTGCCTCCTCCCGGGACGATGACTGAAAGAGGAGAGCAGAACATGAGGAGCAGGAGGTGTGGCGTGTCTGCTGCCGATTGGCCAGCCGCCAGACTGCACATCCACTCGGCCACATTCAATCCAAAAAAAAAAAAAGTCTCCCGCCAGACCTGCCAGCCTGCCAGCCTGCCAGCCTGCCAGCCTTCCAGCCTCTGCCAGACCTGACCCGGGCCAAGGCCGGGCGGCCACCGACTCGGACACATGCCAACTCACACTTCATGGCAACACCCGGCCACCAATCCTTGTTGCTACCGTGCATACCTGGCTCGCCCTACCGTCGTCATCGCACCCGGGCCCACTGCCCTCGCCGCGCGCAACCACACACGACCAACTTTGCTCTGCCTTCGCCAATGAGGGCGCTCCCTGGGGCTCCCCTCGTGGGCCAGCACCATGGGCCGCGGACCGTGGCTCATGGCACAATCGCACGATGTGCCGCTGTCACCCAACCACCGGCATCCACCAACCCCCTGTGCGCTTCTACCTTTTCCTCCCCTTTCCCACCAGATCCCCAAAGTGGAGTCCACAGCGTCCCATGATCACCTGAACGTCTCCATCCGCCCTGAATACAGGGCAGAAGAAGCTGCTGTCGAACACTGGTACCGAGCTTATTGGAAGAGCCAAGCGCCAAACCGCCCTGGCAGCTGCCCGGGTGGGCACGCGCAGCGCCCAAAGTCGGTCCTAATTATCCGCCCGTTTGTTCGCGTGCCATACAGGGAGTGAGTCTCTACCTAGGGTACGTACATGGTGGCCGGCCAGCCCAGCCTGTGTGCATGTATTTGTGTACGTATGTACGTATGTACATGTATCATACGTGTGTATGTGGCGTGGAAGAGACCGTCGATGAGCAAGCGACACATAGCGCACGGGAAAAAGAGGGCCAGCGCACCAGCTCGTCGTCCTCGTGGCCCAATGTCTCTCTCCTGTGGGCATGCGGTGGCGGCTAGCGACGTGCGGCCGCTCGCAGGTGTCTGCAAGGTAGAGCAGAGCAAGCAGGCGGGAGCCCGCCTGTCAAGTCATGTTCGACTCCCACCCTCCATCATCAAAACCCACACCATCCTCATCGAGCCTCGCACAGGTCGCGCCGGCCTGCACGTCAGACACGCCCGCAGCCGGTACCAGCCAAATCAGAAGCACCCGCGACCAACTGCGAGCGCCGCGGCGCTGCCATCTCAAAAGCGACAGACTGGCTGACAGGCATCCTCTGCCCTACGGGCGGATGATCACTTCCACGCACGGCCAACCGGCTTTCTTCAAATCGCCCGAATCCGTCTGCCATTCGCTGTCCTGCTGCATTGGATCGTGCCGCTTGGCCAGCCCGGTAAGAGGATATCTCGGACCTTCCGTCCCCTCTGGGACTCACGCACATGGGATTGGCGACCCGCTTTCTCGCTGTCATCGACGTCACCTTTAAGCTCCCGTCCACTGCGCGTCGTGTTAGAATTTCGATTCCAACTCGTTCAGTATTTTTACTGATCGTCTTTTCCCCGTCTCGTATCAGCGAGCGAGACCGGCCTACCCACTCTTGCCCTCGATCGACCAGGTTCACAGCCCGACTGACTACCTGACTGGCTGCATGCATGCATGCCATCTAATTCCCCGCAGAGGGCGCACGTCCTCGTCCGCCCGATGGGGCACGAGAGAGCCAAGCACAAGCAAGCGCACACATAACATTTCAGCGCAGCGTTGTCTGTCTCAGTGCGATGCAATGCAGGCGCGAAACCTTGCGCGCCAGCAGCCCAACGGCAATGGCAGCGGCATACGGTTGTCTTTTCTCTCCTTGCCTTTGCATCTGAACGTCGCCTCTTGATTCGACTGGTCGCGGTCACGCGCATGGAAGACCGCCCTGCCCTGCCCTGCCCATACAGAACCGGATCCGCTTCAATGTAAGTTAGCATTTTGACTTTCAACCATTTGGTTTGACATGCGCTGCACCTCTGCTCCATCCACCGCCATTATTGTCTCTCCCAACAAAACAATTCTGCCTTTGCGCCGTCGGATGCAACGTGCAGCACGTGCTTGCCTATCTTTCTGCGTCGTTCTCTACACCCACCTTCACTCAAGACTGGTCTGGCCATCGGACCGCGGGACTCCCAAGACAGTGACTAGTAGTAGCTTCTATGTCCCCTCCACATCCTGTAGGGTGTCTGTTCTATACTATACCTCTTTCTTCTTGTCTTAATGTCTCAGTTTTGAGTTTCTACAAAACATGGTCGGCGCCAAGAAGCACGTTAGGCATGATAGACAGATAGGTGGATGACCTTGGAAAGCTGAAGCCTGCGTTTGCGGATACGTGTCCCGGCCGGACTGTTACTCCGAGAGGGTAGGGTGGTCTTGGTGGGTGGGTAGGTGGTTCTGGATGTCAAGCGACTCCTTGTTTGGTTTGACCATGTGTGCTGTCTGGTGGGGGGGCTGATAGATAGATGACTATGCTATGCTATTGTCTCGTGAGTGCAGTGGCGTCGTGATGGTGTGATGTGAGTTACTGTGTTTTTCGTGGTTGCGAAGAGGTATGGGCTTCGATGACGGGCTCATAGTCAGGTTGATTGATATCTCGATCCGCGTGGTCGTTCGATCTGTCTGTGCCGTCGCCACTTAGGGGCGTGGGAAATGCTGCTGGGGATATGGGTCTCTGAGAACTTGTTAAAGATTCTGAGCTGTGCACTATGGTATCTGGATGTCTAGGACATTGCCATCTGCCAGGTGTGTAGTTTGTCAGTAGAGCAAATGAGTGGACGTAGCGTAGGAGTAGCGAAATAATAGTGTCTTCGTGTGTAGTACCTCCCTCCTCTGCACGGAGGGACAAAATTTATGTTGTAAGTAGTTAAGCACACGTGCCTGGGTAGTTCAACCGTCCCCGTGCCGTTCACAGACCAGATGCATGCGCCTCCTCGTTTTGTCAGTCTGTCCACTTCTTCACTCAGCTCTGGCTAGACAGCCAGCCATGAATTCGCTCTAGGCCGAGGGCTAGCTACATATGTATTCATGCGATCCGATCCTCTCACGCCGCCGGGGCGCTGCAAGAGTGGCTTGGAGATTACTCGTGCCACGCGCCATGGACTCCTACGACGCGGACTGGGATCTCACCGGGACCCAGGACGTCTCTAGTCAGCGGTGCCTATAAATCAGCCGCATGATATCAGAGGGACCACATCCACGCCATCGATTGCCTCACGGCCACGAGACGTTTCCGCGAGGCATGGCCTGCCCGCGTACCTAGGTAGTTAGCCGCCGAGATGAGCTGGCTGGCCGGCCGGGTGGAGCCAGCACCATGCGCGCCGAGGACATGGCGTACATCTCCTATCTGTTTGTTTGGCGTTTCCGTGAGACCTTAGAGCAGGGCGGCGAGGGCGACGACTTGGAGGGCGTTCATACGTCTGCGGGAGTGGGGGGGGGCGGTTGTTGCCCACGGCGCCACGGAGGAAGAGTCGCTGTTTGCATAAGGCTCTTCTGCCGACGCCCACAACTGGCCGGGGGGCAGGGATGGTGTTGAACGCGGCGCCGAAACGGCTTGGGTTCTCGGGTGGGTGGGAACTGATTGTGCCGTCGCCGGTTGGTCAATTCCGGGGTGTAGGAGGGCCGCCATCGAGGTTCCTGGGGCGGGGGGGGGGGTGAGATGACGAGGCGTTGTGTTTCGCCCGGGTGGGTACTTTTATGCCCATCATGCCGTCGGAGTAGTTCCAATGTTCGACAAGCAAAGGTTGATGCCATATCCTCACCGTCGTTGTTGGTGGGCGCGATACCGGTGTGGTTGTATCATGCGAAGGAGATGAAGAAGATTAGGCAGTGTTGGTGGCTTGGTTGTTACTCGCCTACTGAAGAGCACCTGGGGCGGTTTCGCTGCTGCCTGAGGTGCAATCTGGGAGATGATCGGATTCGTGAGTAGCGGAGGAAGTGTTGGGGACCGTGTCTGGAGAAAGGATTCATCTCTGTATTTCTTTTGTCTTGTTGCGTCACGCATCAAGGATTTGATAGGGCATGGACAATGGAGTAATATCCTCGCGTCAGTATTTTTCTTGGCTGATTTGGCTGGTTCCAATCTTAATCAGTATGTAGATGTCCGAACCCATGAAGGCGTATATTGCGGCCTGTTCATACAGCATGAGACCCCCGTTTCCCCACGACCTAGCCCTTAACAGACACACAGTATGTCCTGATAAAATGATGAAGAAAGACAATCGTGATATTGTACACGAACAAGTACAAGACTCATGACGTGCTGCGACCTTGAAAGACTAAAACATGTCGGAGAACAGCCTGCGTCTTGTGGTGTCTTCAGCCTTGACGGAGACGGCCTAACTAACAATAACAGACGTGGTGCGAGATGGTGGTCTCAAAGACAATGTGGTTTCCACGAGATTTGACAGTCTACTAGAAGCTTTATCTTTCGAGACTTAACGTGTTATCGAAACAGATCCATTGTCTCCTGTTCTAACAGCGTACCTAGGTAGTTATTGTGGTTGTAGCTTAATTAGCGAACAGCTTTGAATAATGCAAAACGTCTATTTCACGACGAATTGAAGGTGTGGGTATTCAGAAGGACAGAATGCAATGAAATGTTCTCTCTGCTCAGTATCATATACACAATCAAATGTCTCGGACCACTAGAACTCGACCTGAAGCGCATCCAATGAAAACCGTGGATCCCCTCCTCGCCCACGCTGAGGGCCGATATTCCGATGGAAGCCAGATCACCTTTTTGGAGTCCTTCGTGATCCATTCTTCACGCGCATCAAGACTGATCCGACCGATGCTCGACTCTGACGTGCCAATTTCAGGGGCAGCTGTAATCGAGAATTTGTGAGTTTCAAGCTTCATCGGGCCCCAGAGATCACAGAACCAGGTCTCCTCCTCACTTGATGTGGAAACCACAAGCTCTTCGGCTAAGAACTTGATAGCCCTCACAAAACCCCTGCCGTGCTGCATTGTTTGTAGATGGGAGCCTGTTCTTATGTTCCAGAGATGGACTGTCTTGTCTCGCGATGCTGTCGCGAGGGTTTGTCCGTCAGGGGAGAAACTGAGTTTCGTGACGAAATCGTCGGGGCTCTCGATAGTGAGTAGGTTTGTATGCGCCGTCGTGTTCCAAAGCCGGATAGTCCTATCCTCCGCTGCTACCGCCACAATCTGACTGTCGGGTGAGAAGAGGATATCTGTGGCAGATATGTACAAGTCGAAAATGTGGAGTGTACTAGGATGCCATGACTTGAGGTTGTCATTCGTCCTGTGCCAGAGACTAATCGTCTGTTCTTCACTGCCTGTTCGTGTCGCTAGAAGCTGGTTGTCGGGTGAAATAGCGATGGTGTAGACAATTGTATTGTCATCAACCTTGATGGTCTCCTGTATAGTGCCTACCCTAACGTTCCGTAGAATGATACTACCACGATCCTTATAAACCAAGAACTGGCTGTTAGGGGAGAAAACAAGGGCATGATAGGGCTCGCCACATCTAAGAACACGCTGTAGCATGCCCGTTTTCGTTTCCCAGAGTCTCATAATCCGGTCGTCTGACATCGATGCCAGAAGACGGCTGTCGGGTAAGAACTTGACCCGCATGACAATGGATTCATCCCCCTCCAGTGTAAACAGTTCGACGCCGGTTGCGGCATTATATAGCTTGACGGTATTGAGTGAAGCCAATGCTGCCAGCTGAGCGTCCGCTGAGTAATCGAATGACTTAATGTGATATCGCTCGTCGCGTTTTTGCTGGAGTGTGCCATTCTCCAGGTTCCAAATCCGCATGCAGCCCACGCCATTATCACAACATGCTAATAGCTTCCCATCAGGCGAGAAACTAACACTATCAACCCGATTGTCCTCGTTGTTAAGCGCTCTCAGACGTTTACCTGTTGATACGTTCCATAGTCTTAGTCTGTGATCGGCAGAATTTGTCGCTGCAAGTTGGCCGTCAGGGGAGTAGACAACTTTGATTATTTTCTCGCTATGCGAATCGCCAGGCTGACGGTTTGTGTGTATTTCTGCATCCCAGAGCCTGATGATCCCATTGTTCTCCCCTGCTGCAAGATGCTGGCTGTCTTGCGAGAAAGCAAATGCATGAACTGCCACATCGTGTACTGAGAGGCTGTTCTGGCAGGTACCATCCGCCACGTTCCAAATGTTGATGTTGCCAGAAATTTCTAATGATGCTAGAAATCGACCATCGGGTGAAAAAGCGATCCTCTTGATGAACATATTGTCGCTTGGAAACGCGTGTATCTGCAACCCGTCCGCCAAATTCCACATTCGGAGGCCCCCGGCACGGGAACCCGATGCTAAAAGCTGATTATTGCCCGAGAAGGCCATGGCGGTGACTTCCTGAGCATGCCCTTCAAGCGTGCATCGGTGAGAAGCAATTGGGAAGTCCCATATCTGAATTGTGTTGTCAGACAAACTCGATGCCATAAGCTTGCCATCGGCTGAAAAGGCAACTCTTTGAAAAGCCTTCCCATTGCTCTGAAAGAGGGTTTCCGGAGGTCCACCGGCCTTCAGGCCCCAGAGTATGATTGAAATATCGCCTTTTCCCGAGAATGAAGCCGACGCTGATGCTAGATGCTCTCCGTCTGGCAAAAATACTGCCGATTCAATAGATTCGAAGATCGAGGTCACCGTTAAGGCATGCGAGGACAAGATCGCCCGATGATCGAGAGTATGCAGAACCTTTCTAGTCGGTAAATTCCAGATCCGAACTGTCCCATCATATGATCCTGATGCTAGGGTCTCGTTATCAAAGAAGACGACAGCGCTGACAACTGAGCTATGGCCTTCAAGCGTGTGCAAGTGAGCACCGGTGTTTGCGCTCCAAAGTCGGACGGTAGCATCACCTGACCCTGATGCGATAACTTGGCTGTCTGGTGAAAATGCAATTGCTAGGATGAAGTTGTCATGGCCTTCGAGGGTCTGGAGGTGGGCATCCCAGTCCATCTTCACCCCTTGGATAGGGTCCAACCTCGGCATGCGTTGATTCCAAAACATTTGGCGCACTTTGCTGGCTACTGGAGTGAAGAAGAGCAATGTCCCATAAGTCTGGAGAGGAGCGCGCTCAATTATTGACCCAAAACTCGAAATGACGCTCCTGGCATCCTTCACAAGATCAACAAATTCCGAGGGCGTGCCAGGGAAATCCTTTAACAGTCAGTTTGAGATTATTGCATTATGAGAGCGACTGACAAACCTTGATGAATTCAAGCAAGCCTCCGATGGCGAGCGCTCCGTCCGAGAGCCGCCCTAGAAGCGACAAAGCTTCTAGCCAGTGAAGGAAGTGCTCATTGAGAAAGATGAGGACGTCGGTGCTAGGAGGTTGTCCACTGCTCTTTAGGTGATAGACCCAATGAAGGCAGGCGTATTCGAGGTCTTCAGGTATGCAGCGGTGCATTCGCTCTTCGGGAACTTCGTCGATTGTCGCGTCAAGCTCTCCGACATCACAGATGTCTTGTCTCAATCCTGCTTCCATTCGCTGTACGCACTTTTCCGCCAACAGACTATGTGTTTTCGCGACGTCCACTCGGTAGGGGCTAGCACTGCAAGTATCCGAGTCGAGTAGAAAATCGCTGAATGACTTGTGCAGAAGTCTAAGGGGTCTTTCAGAATCAGAAGGGATGTCCAACACTTCATGTAGCTCAGAAAGCCACCAGGTGATGTCATCCGTGTCTATTCCAAGAACAGCCGCAAGTGAGAAGGCCGAGATTGGATTCACGAGGAGGACAAGGGCCCCCAGGAACTGCAGCTGTTGTTCAGATTCCGCATTATTGTGATCGGCGAATACCTGGGCGAGAATCGGGCTGTAGATCTGATCCAACTGGGATTTTCCGTCTTCACACTGCACAAGCCATTTATCCAACTGTCTTTTAGGATTTCTGGGTTGCTTCTGGTCATAGACAAACCGGCAAAGAGTCGCAGCATATATGAACAAGGGTTCAGGGCTGGTAGCCAACTGGACCAGACGGTCCATGTCCTCAGCTGACGGCCAGGGGTTTTGGTTGACCTTTCGCGCGAGTCTGATTTGTGTAAAGTTGGTTTCCAAGAAGATTCGGATGTCTTTCTTAGTGTCTTGAAGGAATTCTCGGTGGATCTCGAGGCGTCGGGCAGTGTTGTTCGTCAGCAGCGGATCAAAGGCGTTCCCGATGCTGGGTGCAGATCTGCTCGTTAAGATCACGCGCAAGCGCACCTGAGGGATGATTCGAAGCTCGGATAAGAGGCCTAGTATTTCCGCAAGATGTTCAGGCCGCTCACATTCATCCAAAGCGTCGATGATAATTATCATAGGCAACTGCTTTGTGTGGGTATGAGGTAGGTCTGCCAAGGGATGCCGTAAAAGTTTGTCGAATTGGAATTCCAGAGCCTTTTTCTCTACCGCATCTTTGCTCAAGCCGTCTAAGTGTTTCACCAGGCAGCCTTTGAATGAGGGAATGGTTTCCATCATTTGGACGGCAAGGGTGGGGAAAATCCGACTGGTGTCGTTGCGGCTCTGTTGTCCTCTCTTGAAAAAGTATGCAGCCACTAGTTGCGATTTCTTGGCAAAAAAGTCGGCGACAGTGCGCGCAAGAGTAGATTTTCCAGTTCCCGCGGGGCCAACAAGCCAGAGTAGGGTTTCTTGCGAGTCTTCGTCTGCCCAATGATTGATCTTGTCTCTGATGCTGATACGAGTACCGTCGTAACACTTCGGGCTGTCCTGCACGTCGGCGCTGTCGTAGCGTGCTTCATGAACAACAGGAAGATCTATAGACAAATTCTCGAGGATTTGGCTAGATTATTGTTACTGTTAGTCTGTTGAACAACGAGTTTATGAGGTTCGGAAACATACTTCGTTTGTTTATGCTCAGAAAGTTGCCCGGAAGAAATTTCTCTGTGCTCCTTTGAGACTAGTAGGTGCTCCTCTGCGACCGCCAACAATGACTGTAGCTTCTTATCGTGTTGTTGTGCCGCATTGTGAATGTCACCTAGTCTTTCCCGCGAAGCAATGGTATTCATGGTGTTTGATTCGTCCCGCACAGTTTGTTCCAGATCCTTGATTTTGGAAACCATCCCTTCCCAATCGTCAGAGCCGATCACATCTCGACTTATATTAGCCAGCCAACCTCGGTAGAATCGTAAGACTGTCTTGATCTGGAACTGGAGGATCTTCTGGTAGAGGTCGACGACATGCCTCTCGAACTCTCCCCTTAATTCCTTGCTTTCGATGTTTTCTGGCAACAGCAGAGGTTCGAGCTCGACATAGTAGCGGAGGCGAGAGGTCACGTATGACAGCCCATTGCGATTGGCTTCCTCTGCCACGCTTGGATTTGTGAAGACCGGGAGGAGAACACAGACGCCAGCCCAGGCGAGGGACGCCTCTGGAGATACCTTGACAGCCTCGTCAACGACGCTTTTCACAGTTTTCACGAAACCAGCCACATCTGAAATCTGATCCTTTAGAACGAATTCGTGCCCAAATATGGTATATTTTGTCCGTTTTCCGTCAGCTTCTGTCATGCCGTGGTCGGTGATCCTCTTCAGCTGGTCCCGGCGCGCATGCGGGTCATGGTTGATTACTGGTCAATTGTTAGCTGTTATGTTACTGCATAGGAGGTTGCCCTAGAGAAATATTCGTCATATTATGGCATCCTATGGGGAGATATGGTGGAATACTGCTACGTAGGAGGTTGTCCCGTAGGAGGCTGGGGAGACACACCGTGGCCGTACAGCGGACAACCAGGCAGAGCACGTAAAGAACAAATGACAGTGGTGCAGGCATACCTGATTCTGGTAGTTCATTTGAAAGTATTTTCTCGTAATGATCTACTAGGTCTGGATCATCGTCCCGGAGAGCTTCGTAGGCACGATCCCAGAGCGACTGATCAGCCTCAAGCTGTGTTTGCGACGCTGCCGTTTCGGGGGACGCGGGGGCGGGAGTGGCTGCTGAACTCGAAGCTTGACCTGGAATAACAGAAGGGATCGAACCGGTATCTTGAGACGGCCCCGTTGGACAATCTGGGGTCCGTAGATGGGTGGAAGATGGCGGATTTCGCAACGCATTAGCTGGCGAGGAGCTGTCGTCTTCAGCTGGCGCAGGGGTCCGAGCGGCCGGACCATTACTGCGATTGCGGCTCCTGTTTCTCAGGAAGTCTTTGAGGCGTTCGCGTTTGGAGAGCGTCATAGTTTCGGTAGACTGATTAGGACTGATGGTGGTTGGTGCGTTCTGTACTGTGAGGTAGAGGCTGCCGGTTGTTTTTCGACTAGGTGGGGAGGTTGGTGGCCAGCGAAGGGCAGGCTGACTACATATCGGCGGCTCCTGGGCCAATTAAACAGCTTAAGGTCCCTATCGTTGAGGGGTTTCGCATTCAAAGCCCATTCTAGATAACTGCTTGAAGACGCGGTTGCTATCATATCCACCCGGTACATGTGGGTTAAAGGCAGTATATAAGCCACACAACTAATTTTACTTTATAATATCTTAAAAACTAACTATTTTATAATATAAAAAAGTAAACTTATTTATAAAATTTAAGTAAATTAATCTTTTACTTATTTTTATAAATAATTATTATATTATTTTAAATAATTAAAAGTTTATTTCTTTTACTTTATAAACTTTTAAAAAAGTTTATAAATAACTTTTTATATTTTATTAAAGTTAATAATTCTTATATATTATAAAGAAATTTAAAAATACTTAAAAAGTTTTAATTAATCTAACTTTAAAAGATAGTAACCTAGCTTTTAAGTAGATAGATAGTAAAGTTATTAGCTGGGCTTATGTATGTAAGAGTGGAAAATAGTGGTGTTGGAAATGGTTGATTGCTCTCTAGGTACCCAGGGGTCAGACCTTCGGTTGCCCCCTACGCCTGCCGGCGTAGGGGGTGCCAAAACCCCCACACGGCCAAAACCCCCACACACTTAAGAAAAATAAAACACTATACTTAACTTAGTCTAACTTACTTAAATAAAAATAATATAAAGTAAAAAAAGTAGTTTTATAAACCTTATTTTTTAAGGAATTTAAATAAAATAAGTATAAAATTCTAGGGTTAGGGTTTAACTAAATTTTATTATTTTTTTCTATTTATATTATTATAAATATTAACTTTAATTAATTTTATATTAATATAAAAAGTATATTATTATAATACTTATAATAAAAACATTATTTATAAAATAGTATTAAAAATCTAAGATTAAAGTTTTATAATAAATTTTTAAAAGAAATATATTATATTATTTTTATATATTTATCTTATTTATTATTTAATATTAAACTAAAATTAATATTTAAAAAATTAAAATAATTTAAAAATAAGCTTTATTCAAATTTTATTTTATTATATAACTTATAATATAATTATAATAAATAAATATATTAATTTTAAATATATTTATTAATTTATTTATTTTAAAAAATTAATTTATTATATTTTTATAATTTTAATTAATAAATAATAAAAAAAATATAAATAAAAAAGTAATTAATATAAATAAAAAATAATAATATTATATTTATATAAAATATAATAAGTGGGTTCCTCGGAGCGAGAGCGAACCCACGGGTAGTGACTATCGAAGGGTTGCCCGAAGGGCCTATGTAGATGAATGCCCTCCTGCTGACTAAGCCTAACAAAGGATTGCCACAACTGCAATCGCCACAAAAGTATTAATATATTCTTAGGGGTAGTATCTGCTAGCTATGGTCACAACCAATGGCAAAAGAGGCTTAAATTATTCGTAAGGAATTGTTGATTCAAGCTATGGTTGCCTAAGGAATAGTACGGAGGAATCAGCGAAGCTGCAATCTCGTCGCAAGAGGTATGGGGGCTACTTGGGCTGATAAGATAAGCCGAGTGCACGGACCTACTGGTTGGTCCTGCGGGTGATCACCCCACGGCCCTGACAGGGGGGTGTTGCTGGTGAATTGCAGATGGGGTAAGTCAGTGTTCCGTACCACGTCACGCACAGCCCCCCTCGCGCACACGCATTTCTCACCAAAAAGACTAATTTCAAGCCCTTTCTAATTAATTATACAAAAATATTAGTAATTTAAAAGCATATATATTAAATTCCTACTCTTTTATCTATATATAATAAAAATTTAAAAAAAATTTAAACTATTTCTAATAGAGTTAGATAGAAGTAAATAAGTATTTTTAACTTTTTATATATTAAACTATTATTATAATTTTTTAGTTAAATAAGAATATAAATATTAATATCTTTTATTAATTAATTATTTTAAATATAAAGAATATATATAAAAGAAATTTTATTTTTAGAATTTTTAAAATTAATTATTTAAGTTTTAATAATAAGTAGGTTTATTATCTCTATTATATTTACTCTACTTATTTTAAATCTCTAATAATTAATTAAGAAAATTCGTAATATTAAAAATTTTAATTTAAAAATTTTATTATTAAAAGTTTTATATTATTTAAAATAATTACTATATTTAACCCTCTTTAATTATAAATATTTAATAATAGTTTAATATATAAAAAGTTAAAAATACTTACTTACTTCTATCTAACTATATTAAGAATAGTTTAAACTATTTTAAAACTTTTATTATATATATACTAAAATTTATAAATTTAATATATATTCTTTTAAAGTAGTAGTATTTATATAGAATTAATTAAAGAGGGCTTAAAATTAGTCTTTTTAGTGAGAAATACGTGTGCGTAAGGGGGGCTGTGTGTGACGTGGTATACTGACTTACGTCTCTCCTTGATTTGAGATCCGATGTTATAATACATATCCGTGTTTGTGTTATTATTTGCTGAGATTGATTGAATGATTAAAAAGCTAATAATTGAATTTCTTTCATGCTGTAGCTGATCAGCAAGGTTTTGACACCCCGGAGGCCTCGCCCCCGTTGCGCGGCTCAGACGCCCAGATGGAGAAAGATCGGGACGATGGAGCTGTTAACGGTATGACTGAAAGACTGGAGTTTTCCTACATGCTTGAAGTCCCAGGGCCTGCTGTGCTGATTCTGCGAACTACTTTGCAACGCTACGTGCAAAGGCTTGAGTGGTTTATGGTTTATTGAAAGTTGTTGGTTTGTCTAAACCCAGGGCCAGCCTCCAACCCCTAATGTCTTAGCTCCTTTCCAAGGTTTCTTCGCGCACAAGCGCCTACCGGTCCCCCATGTGCTGTGCCGGTGATTCCTACTGCGATAGATTCAAGCGGTTCATAATGGTGATAGCCTCATCTCGATGCTCATCGAGTTTGATATCAAAGATGAAGTCCCACCTATGAACAAGCTTCTCTCTAATTTGGTCAAGGGGCATCTCAGTCTCGCCGCCCCTACCTGTCATGATTTCTCCTGTACCTCGACTAGATTCAACAATACGCTGTGTGCGTGGCCTCCGCACTTCGTCGTATGCTTTCAGCGCGTTAAGTGCTTCCGTTGGTGACGTGGCGTGGCTAAGCAAGGAAGAGAGGAGAAAGCTGTCTTCGACGGACATGCCACCTCCAGAAGCCTGCCATGGAGTTGTTGCATGGGCTGCATCGCCTATAATGCAGAGCGGGCCAGACGTATAGGTATGCGATGGCAAATGCTCCCAGAGGTACATAGCGGGTAATTCTGGCTGATCACAGAGTAGCTAAGGCCAGTGTTATCAGCAAGATTGATCTGATTCAAGTTCGGGCATGTTATGCACGTACCTGTCCGATTCCATTCTTCAAGTGCGGTGGCCAGTCGTTGTATAGTCTGCGGATCTCATCTGCTGAAACAGTACGATGCCAACGGTCCGAACCTACTGCTTGTTCTTCGTATGCTGTCAGAACAAGCTGAACGAGTTGGCCCTCACTCAGGACGTTGTGCATTAGAAAGGTCCCATTGCCAATCCAGGCGTACTCCCGAGCATCATCAATATCTATTCCCTGTCCAATACTAGCTTGAGCTTCCGCATACGGCTTCAGGGCCATGACTGCCCAACAACCGCTATTGCGAGGTAGCACGACTGTGGGCTCACTTTCACCCAATATTAGCTTCCGCACAGTGCTGTGAATGCCGTCGGCGCCGACGAGGATATCACAATTGTGAGTGGTTTTGTCGGAGCTGCATAATTTTACGTTAAAAATCATGTTCTGTAGCGCAATACTCAGACTTGAAGGAGACCAAACATACAAATGGATAGTCAGAGACCCATCATCGTTGTAATCCACACTTTCAAGTTTTTTTGAAGCGTGCATACGGTCCAAGGGAACTCCTGATAGCAGCTCCCGGAGGAGAGCAGCACGGTGCACAATGCTCGTGACTGGACCGCCGCTGTTGGCACCTATGTGACATATGGCACTACCTTGGTTTTCGCCTAGACCCATCATGGCCTGGGCAGCTTTCTGCGGTACCGCTCCAGCACGTCGAAGGCATTCGGTTGCCGAGATCAATTCCAGTGCAGCCTGAGCATTGCAAGTCATCCCCACAGCCGCGCCAGCTTCTTTGAAGGCGGAGGCCGACTCGAAGATGTGCGCGTCTAGGTGCGGGTGTGGAAGGAGGGCGTAGAGAAGTGTGGCGCCGGCGAGGCCGCCTCCAGAGATTGCAATACGTATGGGCTGAGGCATTTCCAATGAGAGAGGAGATATGATTTGAGGCTCAGTCAACGAGTCGAAGTTCGACTCAAATTTCAACGGCTTGAAAACCTTGGAAGGTCACGTCGATGATTCGGGCGCCTGCAATCCGGCCCCCCTCCTTTGCAACGAAGCTTGGTGATGGCTGTTGGTCCTTGGCATTCAACTTCGCCAATTGAGTCATTGCACTGTGTGTTGTTGTGTTCCAACACGCATAAGTGCTTTTTACGTACCTAGAATTAAAGTGGGTATTTCAAAACGCTGTAGGACATAAAATATGAACCTTTGCTTCGTTAAATTAAAGTCTCAGTGAATTCCATGAAAAAGCTCAACTGCTAATACAGTGATAGTGGTGAACTGTTGGGCCACTCTCTGATGAAATTACGACAAATTGGATTACTCTTGTTTAGTGAAATGCCCACACAAATCGATGTGTGCCATTCATGGGTACTTAGTGTTGTATGGGGGTTTATCAAAAGGTATGTACACGGCTTAAATCATATTGGGCCTTGCCTTCCCCTACAAATTCCAAAAATGTGGAGGTTACAAGGCTGCAATTTTGCCCCAGGGTTCGTCCTGTACGCAGCTTGACCCAGGTATCTCTGGCATCTTTGCCATGGCATAACAGGGAGACAGTTACTGCAGCCCGGCTTCTCTGAAGACACAATGCCATGTCCAAAACGGGATCACCACCAACCCGAATGTAACCACTTGTGTTTCTTCGGTGCCATCCCTTGCTTCCCCTGACATTGCTCATTCTTACCCTCTTCACCCTTACCCTCTTCGCCCTGGCCCTGTGCACCCTGACTAGGCGTAGCCGTCGGCGGCGGCGGCGCAAAATCCACACTCGTAGTAATCTGCGCCGGGCTGATGAGCCTCGTAGCGCTGACATAGACATCAACGACCCCGGGAACCGCGCCCACCGCGACATCAGGCGTCCACGTGAGGTTTTGGAACCCGCAGCGCGCCATGATTTCGCCGATGTCGTCCATGTTGTCGTCGCGGTCGCTGGGCATGCCGTTCTGGTCAATGCAGCTGGCGCAGAGGGCCGTGGCGACAGGGACGTCGAAGCTCGCGTTGGTGCAGATGCACTGCAGCTTCATGAGGTCCTCTAACTGTGCGTTGTTGTCGTCGAAGTCGGCGTCGACGTCGCAGATCCCGCTTAGTTCTGCTATGGCGCGGCAGGTTGTGACGCAGGCGGCTGGGACGTCGGCGTAGTCTAATTGGAGACCGGCGAGGACAGTGTGTGGGAGGGCCAGGAGGGCAAGGATACTGGAGAATAGTAACATTGTGAATCATCAAAAATAATTATTGTGGAGAGGACACATCAGAGTGGCGAGCTGCAGGGGCAGGCGTTTATCATTCTCTGGCTGCCAGCGAGCACTTTAAGGCAACATGATAAAGCTCGCCGGTTCTGAAGGAATAGCGACGACAACAGCTGCAAGACGTCATGAGAAGTTGTCCCAGGAATTGGATATGAATGTCCCATCGATTTGAATGCCTATACAGTACACCGGAGGTCTAATCGTCTCATATCATCTGCCGATTACATCCCTGACAATTTTGTCACAACATCAGACTGAACTAGGCAGAGCGCCCTATACCTCCTCGTCTGCGGTACGTTTCAGACTTCGCGGAATTTCCATCCCATTTCATGCTTGGGATGCTTATCTCTGTGGAATCATGGATGATGTCGCCGCTGCCGAGTCTCCAATATCGGACTCACCGATACACCTGGGCAGATATCTCTTGGCGAAGTAGGCACCGAATGCCATCCCGTGGCCTTCCACGTTAGTCTTGTCACGGGATACGATCTTCAGGCGAGAGGTCTCACATAAATAGACTTACACTACGACCACCTGCAATTGGGCGCCGTACTCTTGGATCTGAAGACAGGCTCCCGGTGCAGCTTTTACCATACACATTCATATCACGTTACCATGTAAAGGCCTATGACATAATAGCTGTCCGAAGTGATCTATTCAGCGTAGAAGCACACCGGAGGCGGAACATCGGACGTAATGACTCTGTCCAATGCATAATAATTCACGCCCCTTCGAGCATGGGTAGAAGGTAATTATCATTCATTCTGATGATCCAAGCCAACAAGAATCCCATAGCAATGTCTCCAATTGTCTAATCCTTCCGTTTATGCACAATTACCACAAGAAAGGACCATGGCGAATCGATTTCTGGTCCGGTCCTACGAAATCGAGGACTTAATAAATTGGGGCGCAGCAGATGCGGAAATCAAATCCCTGGAACGCCGTGAGACTCCTTAGTTGCTGGGAAGTTAATGTATTGGGAAACCTCTTATCAAAAGTTTTGCTACTCAATGGCACGGTAAGAAGTGACAAGCCTATGCTGGATGTTTATGTTTTTACTCCCGTATGAAGTGGTTTCTTTTCTAATCTCTATATGTATATAACGTATCCTGAGCCTTCATACAGTGGTAAACACTCAAGACCCAGCTTTCAAATTAAAACAATGGATTGCCAATAACAGTACAGAAAAAGTACAGTATGCGGGCAAGTGGTCTCAGCGTCGTGCCGAACGGACAAGGCTAGGTGACGACTGACTCAGTGGTTTCGTTCTTACCTGGTTTCGCTTCTATTCCGCAAGGCATACGTGGGCCTTCCGTTCAACAGAAAGAACTAAGTTCAAACCCGAAAGCATTAAACCAGCACATTGGTGTACTCCCCTCTTCCGAGTCGTGGCCGTGCACCCGTGCGGGCAGCATGCTGATTCAATCCTAAACGGATCACGCATTCAGGCAGGAATTTGGGTATGAACGGCCCCCTCTCCTGCTGCTTTGTATTCAGAACCAACAAGCAATAACAGTCAGTAAAAAAGCTTATCCTGCTCTTTTCAAACACGTCCAACGTGTGTGGTGACCGGAATGAGGATTCATTCTTGTGTCTAGGTACTAAAAGTAAAGCACTTCGAGAAAGAGGCACACAGGTAAGCCTCATCGCCGCTGTCAAAATGCTACTATTAACACAGTCGCCTAAGTACATGCAGGTAAAAGTTGCGGGTCAAGCACCAAGCGCTCCATATCTTCAGTGCGAAGATGTACAGTCACATCCACACCATTGTCTGTCCACGAATGCGGCGATGACGACGGGCCCTCTTTAACCAAGACACCTCCGTCCATAGCTGGGAGCACAGCATCAGCATATCGAATCCCAGACCCGAGGCCAAAATCTACATCGTAGATGCCCGCGCGTGCCCAAGTTGTTACCAGAATGTGGCGTCGGCCCAGGAATGCCTGCCATAGACGTTGGGGCGACTTCTCATAAGCCACACTGTGGAGATGTGCTGCCATGTTCTCCGGGTTGCTCATCTCAATCAGAGTCTCACGAATGCACTTGGCGATCTTGTTCTCGCCACCTCCTGAACCAGAGGTCTTGAATGCCACGTCTGAACCAGCCATCTCGATGTTGACCATGATGATAGGAGATCCCATGAACGCTTCGCTGAGCTTAAGCGCGGGCCGCACCCCGAGCACAAGGTCGCAGTGCACCGGGTTAGGATCGTCTTCCAGCTGCCGAGCACGCACGATGCATGACCATATATGGGCTAGGATGGCGTCGTGCTTACTGATCCGAATGCTGTTGGGGCTCTGGGCGCTCTTTGTAGCCACCTTCCAGAGATGATCGATCTGGGCCCGATGAAAGTGAATAATGTAAGTTGAAACGGGCGCGGCAAAATCCCACTCGGACCAGGGGATCGGCCGTCCCGCCGGGGCCAGATCTTCTGGGAACACGCTGGGTTTCTTGGTAGCCCACGCAGGGCCGCCCGGCGAGGTCCACCAGTCGTACCGGTGCAAAGGTAGGCTCTCCGCCTGACGGATTATAGTGGCGACTGCCTCGTCGGCATTGATATCGCCAGCAGCCTTGGAGTCGAGGAGTTCGGGGTCAAGAACAACTGGTTCAATACTGGGCGTGCTCGAGTCCAGAGCCGAGCGGCTGAGACTGGCCCAGTCTTTGACAAAGCGCACCAAAGACGTGATATCGGCCAACGGGTGTGCACCTTTGACAGCTAAGGCTATACCTCCACAGGCCAACTCAGTCACCTGCAGAGCCAGCAGGGGACGCCGTTTGCCTGCGACGGGCTCATTAGCCTCCAGGGCGCTGGCTATGTTGGTAGAGGGACCGAACGAGTTGAGTGGTAGCCCGGTCTGATTCCACAGCGGCGTTGCCTGCGGGCGGGCGGTCTGGTATAAATCATCCAGCGTGGCGGAGCTTGTGGCGGCGATGAACTCGACACCGGGGTCTTGATCAGGGACGCCGTATTGAGCGTACACGCGACCGTACCGCCGGGCATGTCGTGGGATATGCCAGGCCGTTTCATCCTCGACAGTGCCATCAAGCGATGTGACGCTCTTTAGTCGACCACACCACCACGGGTAGAACTCGAGGGCTGCCCTCAGTGAGCTGCGGAGATGATGTACCAGGCTGAATCCATCACCCAGTTCACCTGCCGGGCGTTCCAAGAGCCAAAGGGCGCTGGTGAAGGAAAAGTTGGCTGTCGTGGCATCTAACAGCGATAGTGCGACAAGGCGTTCTGGAGCTGGCGTCGCTGCGAAGACTCTTTCGGTTGAGGATATCCTCACCTCCCAAGTAGGTACCATTCCTGCGCAACGATATCAGAATCAAGACCCTAGACAAGGTGGCAATATTTCCAGAGTCAGTGAATTATTGTCGTTGTTTCAATTGACGTCTTCACGCCCAATCCATCAAAAATAACATCGATGCCTTTATCACCTGCCAGACCTCGAGAAACAGGATGCATTGGAGGTCGGCCGGTGTAGGATTTGCCCCGGCAGCACGCAGTGCTGTGCGTGATTAGATTAGATTATGGCGCTGACATCACGGCATTCCTAGATAGAATTGACCTAAATGAACGCGCAATACTACCTAGGGTTAGCGGATCACGCCCAGAACCAAAACTCCTCGCCTGGGCAAAGAAATGCATATGGGAATTGTCACATTGAGCGATTTATACATTTGTGGATCATCATCACCGGAGGCTCCCTAGGTACCATTGAGTTCACTAAGTCTCCGACTATGAACACTTCCTTTTTTAAAGAACAGAAAACATAACGCTAGAGTTTTAAGGGTCCGCTACTATATGAGGGGAACATAACTACACTGCTTACCACTGTTATAGACGTAGTAATTTGTTTTCTTAAGAAAAAGAAAAGAAAAAAAAGAGAGAAAACAAAGCTGGGTCTTCAGCGTTTACCGCCGTCTGAAGGCGCCATGTATGTCCTCGGACGTATGCGCAATGGAAGCGAAACCAGACCAGGTATTCCCGGAAGGTGGCGTTTACTTCACTGTGTGATGCGGACGGGACGTTGAAAACTGGAGCGGCTAGGTATGGCTGATGCGACCATGGCTGGATCCCTGCCAAACGCAGCCAACGCAAGCCCATCCCTGCAGATTCTCAGACGGCGTCAAGGGCGTGTATTCTGTAGGTTTGACTGCCGACACTACGTCCACCAGCAAGACCCAGATAGGCCTAAAATGGGTGCCTGATGGGATCCCCATCCTTGCCTCGCCCGCCTCCTCAACGTCTACTTTCATCGTCAGCATCTATTACTCCACATTTTCTCCTCCCTTGCGTCTTCTCCCCCGTCCCGATCGCGTGGCGTGGAACTTGTCATGGCTCTCCTTCAAGTAATTGTGACGACATTGCTTGTGGCCGCCCTGTTGACGATAGGAGGTGCCATACGACGTCTGTTCTTCCACCCCTTGGCTCATATTCCTGGCCCGAGACTGGCGGCTCTCACCTGGTGGTATGAATTCTATTTCGACGTAATCCAGCCCGGCCAATATGTCTTCAAAATCCAGGAGCTGCACAAACGATACGGTAAGCCCTAATACGTGCGCAGGTGTAATTCAGTCCACAGCGCAGCATCATTCATTTAATTAATACCTCGCAGGGCCGATCATCCGGGTCACCCCTGACGAGATCCACATCTCTGATGTTGGATTCCTCGACACCATCTACGCCCCTTCTTCGTCCCCGAGAGACAAGTATGAGTACCAACTGAGGTCCTTGCGGGTTCCCGGTGGGGTTGGCACCACTCCTAGTCTCGACGTTCACCGAAAACGCCGCGAAGCCTTGTCTCCATTCTTCAGCAAACGTAATGTGGTCCGCCTAGAGACGACGATCACCAAGAAAGTGCAACAGCTTTGTCAGTTGCTTTCTAAACATGCCTCCGAACAGACTCCAGTCAATCTTTCGGATGTTTTCTTCGCCTTCTCCAATGAGTAAGATCTCTTCAAATTCGGACGAAGAATGATCCTAACAGTGGCCAGTGTTGTGAATAACTTCTTGTTCTCTCAGAGGACAGACGTCCTTGCGGATGAACAGAAAGCTGCCACACTACGCCGTAACAGCTACGAGCTCATGGTGGGAGTCCATCTCAACAAGCACTTCCCTTTCATCCCCGACTTCCTAGAATCTCTCCCGGAATCCATCAGTAGGCCTATCATGCCGCCCGGATTGCTCGATATGCTAGAACTGTTCGATGTATGCGTCACACTGAAAATGATCGTCATGGTGTTCCGATGCTAATAAAGGCACAGCGAGTCCGAGCCGAACTAGGACTCATCATCAACGCCAAAGCCTCCGGAGCAGACAGTGATTCGACAATTGCAAAATCAGTATATTACACCGTGCTCGACAGTCCCATTTTACCGGCACCAGAGAAGGCCCTACTCCGGCTCGAGCAAGAAGGCGCACTCCTGGTCCTCGCAGGGACCGAATCACCAGCAAAGTCCCTCAGCACGCTCTTCTACCACCTGCTGGCCAACCCCCAGATAATGACCAAGCTGCGAGAAGAACTCAGCACCGCCGCACAGCCAGCATCGTGGGCCCAGCTCGAGCAACTCCCCTACCTCACCGCGGTGATCGAAGAAGCCCACCGCCTCTCATTCGGCGTCACAGCCAGGACGGCGCGTGTCGCGCGCGAAACACTCACATACACACCCACACCCCACGCCGCATACCCCTCAAACACGAGGAAGTCCTTCAAGATCCCCGCCGGCACCCCCATGAGCACAACCACCCTGAGCGCCCACACGGCGCCGAGCGTCTTCCCCGACCCGCTCGTCTTCGACCCGGGCCGCTGGCTCGGCGACGGGGGCCGCGGGCGCCAGCGGTACCAGATGGCGTTTGGCAAGGGCAGCAGGAGGTGCCTCGGCATCGAGCTGGCGCGCGCTGAGATGTACCTCGTGACTGCGGCGCTGGCCCGGGGCTTTGATATGGATTTGTGGGAGACTGATGCGAGCGATGTGGCGTTTGTTCATGATTATCATGTTTCGATGCCGAGCGTTGGGTTCAAGGGGTTGGAGGCTACGGTGGCTGCCTTGTGAGGAGGTGCACACTGATTTCAATGGATGGAGTATTGATTGTGGAGTTTCGTTGTCAAGCCATATACACAGTTGACTCTAGAGCTTTTTGTTCAATGGTGAAGCTTGGCCCAGCACAGGAAAACCTAGTAAATTAAAAGTCTTCCGTCAGATGTCTTGATTGATTACATAGATAAAGGTATATAGTTTTACTTCTATTCTATATATATCTAAGGATATATATAATACCTTTATATAATAATAAACACTTAAAATCTAATATTTAAAAAGAATATAATATTAATAATAATAATTATAATATAATAAATACTTATAATTTTAACTTTATAATATATAAATAAAACTAAAAGGTACTATTTTAATAATAGTATTAATTATAAATAGAAGTAACTTATAATTTAATTATTATAAAGGAATTATATAATAAAATTAAGTTTTAAAAATAATTATTATATAAATAAATTATATTAAAAAAACTTAATTAAAATTATCTCTTTAAATATATATATATATATATATATATATACCTTATTATAAGACCCTTATTAAATAAATTAATATTATAACCTTTATTTAAGTATATAATTATTAACTTTAAAAATTTAAAATAAAGAAATAATTTATAATATACTACCTTTAAAACTTTTATAATAAAATATTAAAACTCTTAAAAGAATTTTAAAAGTAATTTATAAAAAAATAAAGAAAGGGTATAATAAACTTATCCTCCTTTAAATCTATACTCTTATTATTAATAACTACTAATTCCTTAATAATATAAAAAAGTATAATAAAAATAAAGGAAAGAATAGATTTAAAGTTCCTCTTTAAAAGGATTATAAGAATATATATAAAGCTATTAAAAACTTTATATATAAACTCTAGACTAGGGAAGAAATGAATAGCTGAACTAAAAGATAGTTATATAGTGTAAAGGAAAAATATAGTGTGGCCGAAGCTACAGATAAAGGTATAAGGATAATCGGCCACTATACTCCAGATTTCACGCTTAAAGGACCAAGACGACAAGCAAGCTACTCCAGTCAGTTCACCTCCCCATGTCCTCCTCTCCATAAAACTCATCCAACCATTTCGCTCGCCTGCCGCTCGCCCCAGGTAATCGACAAAACGTCCACTTCGGCCCCTCCACAAACCCCCGCCGCCCCTCCCCCTCGACACCCATCTCATCCAGGCACCCCTCACAAAGGCGCAAAAAGACCTCAAAGAAGTCATAGAGCCGCACGCGCCGTCTCGCCAGCGGGTCCGCCATCATCTCATCCATATCATCCCCGTCCCCAGCCACCTCGCACGCGGTAGACACGACCTTCACCCAGGACCGCCACGCGGTCCTGGCCCTGTCGTCGGGGGACATGCGCGCCAGCTCGTCGGGGCCCGGGGCCCGCGCGAGGAGGTCGATAGATTCCTCGTCTAGGTAGACGAACAGGGCGCCGCGGGCGCCTTGCTCTTCCTCCTCGATATCCAAGGCACGCACGTGTTTCCAGGCCTCGGATGCTTTGGCCCCCTCGAGGGCGTCCCTGTCCTGCACTATGTGGTTGTGATACCGCCTGGCCAGCTCGTTCGTGATCACCCAGTCAGGTGTGAGCGGCTCCCCGGCGGGCAGAGCACCCCTGGCGGCCTCGACCATGGTGTGCCAGGCCCTTTGCACGTGCTCGCGCAGGTTCGGGTGGCCCGGTATCTCGGCGATCCTCTGATCCACAACATCCACGTCGCTATTGTCTGGGCGTCCGCTCGTCCTACTCTCAAGGTATTCCTCCTCGAGGCGGGCCAGCCCCAGCCGGTGAATAGCAGAGACGGCATGCCTGAACTTTTCGTCGTCTTTGTAGGAGGTGCGTATGATAGTCCAGCCCCAGCACTGTTCGTGGCGGTACTGCTCTGATTTGCACTTGAAG
The DNA here is from genome assembly GCF_019321695.1 of Diaporthe batatas. Lineage (NCBI taxonomy): Eukaryota > Fungi > Ascomycota > Sordariomycetes > Diaporthales > Diaporthaceae > Diaporthe > Diaporthe batatas. The sequence continues at coordinate 2,712,635 of NW_025408558.1, read as the reverse complement.
TTGTAGAGGGAGAGACGGCCCTGCCAGGTTTTCCAGAACTGGCGCTCTGGGTTCCCCGAGCGGAGGTCTTTGGGTAGCTGATTGAAGAAGAAGCTGAGAGAATTATCCAGGACGAGTGGGGGGTCTTGTTGCCGGGAGAACATGTTGCCTGCTGTATATTTTGTGCAGGCGTTGATTCGTAGAGGGTGTGGTTGCTAGGTGGAACGGTGGTGAAGAAGCGGCTTGCAAGGAGAGGCCAGGAAGAGGGGGTGCCCGGCATCGTCTCGAAGACGCACAATGTAATCCAACCACTCTTAGTCAGCGCTCTTGGCGTTTTCAAGGCCAGCAAGCCGATTTTGCACACATCCATCATTCACCTGGGTGATCATATTATACGAAATGACAATCTTTGTTCAGATATCTACTACGTAGCCATAGAATCTGAGTGATGAACACACATAGCGACGAGGCTATATAGCCTTGTTGCACCTGTAAAGCTTAATCTATCCTTTCACCTTTTTATAACTTTCCATTCTTTCTTTCTTTATTTCTTGAAAAGCTCAACCTAACGCTGTTTTAAATGAAAAGATTAGGATAACCTACATGCACAAATATAAACTATTTCAACGTATTAATGCAAAGCTATAAATACGTGTATTCCCACGCTAGGGCAAGGTTTTACTCCCTCCAACTTTAGCTCCCGCCTAGTACCGTGCCTTGTCTGTGCGGCACATGGCTGAGGCCACATATCCACAGGCATACTGTGTTCTCTCTGTACTATTATTGGTACTATATTTCTTTTAACCGCTAGGTCTTGTGCATTTACTACTAGTACTTTATGAAGGCGCCGTATACATTTTATATGTATGGGGATTAGAAACGAAACCACACCTGCTCAGGGGTTGTCCGAGAACCAACCCTTATAATCGAACTTAAAGTCCGCCGCACTATTCCAAATCGCTAGAAGGCCCTCCAAAAGCTCCCTTTCGTTGTTAACCCCCGACCCCAGGATGGCAGCCCTACCACGGGTCCGAAGACGGTCCATGAAAGTCCGCATCTATCAAAGACGTTTGTTATAATAAGCTGGCACTAGTGGGGCTCTAATATAGTGCTAGTGAAGGACGGCGGTATCGGCGCCCTAGTAGCGTAGATACCCCACTATATAGGTGTGGTGCTAGCTATAAAAGGATAGAGGAAAATTAGAAGGTTTAGAAGAAAGAAAGGGAGGTAATAATTAGTAGCTTACTACTACTTAATACACTATTTCTCCCCTATACTTACTTTATACCTATACTATGTATGCCTATTTACTCTACTTGTGACCCTTCGCCCTAATAGTCGAGGTAATAATTAGTAACCCACTACTACCTAATATACTACTTTTCCCCTACACTTACTCTACACTTATACTATATATATCTATTCACTCTACTTATAACCCTTTACTTTAATAATTTAATTATTCTATTTATTTTAAAAAGTAGACTATCTAGGATATTAGTATAATATTAGTATTATACCTTATATATTTATATATTAGCACTACTATACTTAAGTTATAAAGGATCTATAACCCTTATAAAGGTAGTTAAATTCCTTACTTTTAAGTAATATAACCTCTCTTTAATTTAACTTCATTCTAGCTTAATATTAAAAATATAATATATAATAGTTAACTTATAAGTATATAATTTAAATATAAAAAAAAGGAACTTAACTAATAATTTAAAGATAAAGTTATTTATTAATACCTTTATACTAAATAAGTTAAGTTTATACTACTCCTTTATAATAAAAATAAACCCACTCTAATCCCTACCCTAGTAGCCCCTTTTATACTTAAGGACACTACCCCTCCCCATTTTAAAGTATAAGGTAAGCTTAACCTATATAATATTACTATTATACTTAAACTAAGCTATTACCCTAGTGGATTTCTTACTCTTATTTATAATAGAGAATCTTATATAGCTTTATAAACCTTCTTTTTTAACCTTTATTATTACTTTTACTTATATAAAATTATAAAGTTATAGGAGTAAGTAAACTATATAGTATATTATTTAAAAGGTATATTTAAATAAAATTAAATTAACTTTATTATAAAAAAATAAATATAAAATATAAACCTTTTTACTACCCCTTTTATAAATTTTAAGGAGTTTCTATATAACTAACTCTTTAATTCCACTATATATACTATTATTATATCTATTATATTTATAATAATTTAATAAAAGAATAATAAATTTATTATAAGTTTCTATATTACTATTAAAAGTTAAAATAGAATCCCTAATAACCCTATAAAGTTATACTATATATATAATATAATTAATAGGTTTAAGTTAAGTATTTATATAATACTTTATATGTAGTATAACTACTCACTATATAAGAATAAATAGTTAGTTAAGCTTAATATATAAAGACTATAAAAGAAATAATATTAATTAATAATAATATAGTATTATTATAACCTTATTAAGCTCTTTAACCCCTTTTATATATTATACTTACTAATAAATTAAATATATCTTTTAGTATTATAAAAATATACTTATAATAATAATAAGCTAACTATATATTTAGAACGCTCTTATAGCTACTCCTATTTAAACTATTAAAAAAGAAGTAATACCCCTATCCTTTTAATTAACCCTTTTAATAACTTATTATAACTATTATTAGTAAAAATATTATATTAATATATATTTTAAGCTATATTAAAATAACTATTATACCTATAAGTTAATAAACTATACTAGCAGTTAGTGTCTAAATACTTTTTACTATAATTATAAGTAGAAGGGCTATATTATTACTTAGTACTCTAAGACCCTTTTAAAAACTAATTAATAACTCTTAAAGTTATAAATATACTAAATAACTAATAATATTATATTAAATAAGTAATAACTTTATATTAATATATAGATTAGGATTAATAATTATATAAAACCTTTTAAGGTATTATTAACTTAGAATTAAAGGAAAATTTTATTAACTATAACATTATTAATATATATAAGTATTAATATTATTTTAAGGATAAACTATAATTTATTAATATTAATAATAATTTAATCCTTTCTTATAATAGTTATTCCTCTTTATTTAAATAATAAACTTTTATAATATTATATATATATAATATTACTACTTTATTATTATAAATCTACTTAATAAAGATATTATATTTAGCTTTCCCTAGTTAAAGGTAATAAACCTACTTATTTAATAAAAGTAATAATAATAGTACTTCTCCTTATATAAGAATTAATTTAGTATTTATACTTTAAATAAGTCACTCCTACCTAATATTATTATTATAGCTATTTACTTTTATCCTATCCTTTTAAAAGGTATAAATAATAAAAATAAAGACCCCCTAGCTATACCCCTACTATACCTACTAATTAAATATACTAAGTTTAAAGATATTTACTTAAAAGAAGCTATACACACTCTTATTAAATATATACCTATAGATTATAAAATAGAATTAGAAAAGAGTACCTAGCCTTTATAGGGATCGCTATACCCCCTTTTAAATATAAAGCTAAAGGTATTTTAAAGCTATATAAATAATATATTTATATAAGGATTTATTAAACTATTTATTAGTTTAATAAATATGCCTATTATATTTATATTTAAAAAAAGAGGGAAGCTATACCTTTATATTAATTATTATATACTTAATTAATTTATATATAAGAATTATACTTTACTACTTTTAATTTCTAAAATTCTAAATTAATTTAAAATATAAAAGTATATACTAAGCTAGATATTAAAGTATACTATTAGGTTAGGATTTATATAAATAATAAGTAGAAGATAACTTTTATATAAAATATAGTTATTTTAAGTATATAGTAATGCTATTTAAACTAACTAACACCTTTATAATATTCTAAGTATATATTAATTGTGCCCTTATAGGGCTTATAGATATATATTATATTATATATTTAAATAATATTTTATTTTTAATAGTAATAATGAAGTATATATAAGGGATATATATAGTGTTTTAAAATATTTATATTAATAAGAATTATATTTAAATCTTGAAAAATATAAATTTAGGACTATTTAAATTAAGTTTTTAGGTTTATAGTTATATTTAATAATATTATTATAAAGTAAAGTTATATTATTATTATTAAAGAATAGCTATTATTTTATAGTATTTATAAAATTTATATTTTTTAAGTTTTTAAGCTTTTATTAATAGTTTATTTAAGTATATTTTAAAGTAATTATATTTTTAACTAACTTTTAAAGGGTGGTACTATAAGGCTAATTAAGTTTTTATTTTATATAAAAGTAGTATTTAAATATTTAAAACTATTCTTTATAATAGCCTTTATTTTATAATACTTTATGCTCTTATTATATATATATCTTAAAATAAATATATTTATTAAAGCTATTAAATTAATTATTTTATAACTCTCCTTTAAAGGAGCCTAGTATTTAATTATATTTAAATTATAAAAGTTAACCTTTATAAAATAATATTATAATATTAGTAATTTAAAGCTATTTATTATTATTAATATTATTATAACTTAGCGTTATTATTTATAATACTTATAGTATATTATAACTATTTTAACTAATTATTTAAACCTAAAATATTAGTATGTAAAAAGGAACCTTTTTATAAGGTAGTTATAATGGCTTAATGCTTTAATAGTGGTGGACTTAATAATTAAATATAGGTTAGGGGATAAGAATTTAATAGATAGTTTATTTTATAGGTTTAATTATATTTATAGGGATTAGATAGAGATTGAGCTGTAAAGATCTAGTAACTTTATAACGCTAAAAGAGATAGTAGATTGTGGTTATAGCTATTAAAATATAGATTTATACTTGGAAAAAAGGGGCCTTAAATAATGTAGAAAAGTAATATTAAAGTGTAGAGTGTGCTTAATAATTATAATTGTTTAGGATTAAAGTATGTATTTAAATACCCTTTTATATAAAGTGGGGGAGTAAAGTATAGTAATAGTAATAATATAGCTTAAGCAATTTATAATAGTATATTTATAATACCTATAATAAGAAAATGTTTTTATATAAGGAGGGGTATAATATAAAAGGTGTAAGTAATATAGTAAAGTTAGAAAAATATAGTAATTAAGAGATAAGCTGCTTTATTTTAATAATAGGGTTTATATACTAGATAACTTAAATATATAAATGGAATTATTATATACTTATTATAATAATTAGCTTGTAGAATACCTTAATATTAATAAGTTAATTAAGTTATTTATATATAGCTATTATTAAAACTTTTTTTAAAAAAATATAAAATAATATGTTAATATATATATAGTTTATTAATATATAAAGGTGTTTAAGTATTAACTGCTTAGCTTTTTAGTGTTACTATTATTGCTTTAATGATTGTAGGAGAAGATTTTAATGGATTTTATTTTAGGCCTATTTTTATTAATTAACCTATATAATAATAAGCTTTGTGATACTATTTTTGTAGTAGTAGATTGCTTTATAAAATATATGGTTTATATTATAATAACTATATAGTTAATAAGTAGTGGTTTAATGGATATTTTTACCTTATATATCTTTATTATATTTAAAATACTTTAAAGGATTATATTAAATTAAGGTAGCCTTTTTATTAGTTACTTTTAGGTGGGACTTTATATAAACTTAAAGATAAAGTAGTGTATAAGCACTACCTTTTATCTACAAACTAATAGCTAAATAGAATAATAAAATTAAAACCTTGAATACTACCTTTATATATATAAGAATATTAAATAAAGTAATTAGGTATAGTGACTATATTTTATATAATTTATATATAATAACTTTAAATACTTAATAATTAAGGCTAGCCCTTTATTTATACTATTTAGCTATAATTTAATAATACTTATTAATATATCTTTATTATAAAGAATTAACGTTTTAAATATAGTTAGGATTAGTAAAAATATTTAAATTATATATACTTAGATTATATAATATTTATATTATATTAATACTAAATATATAAAGTAGTATAACTACTAATACCTTAATATAAAATTTATAAAAGGTAATTTAATTATAATATTAATAAAGTACTTATAGTAGAAGTATAGGAGTAGGAAACTTATAGATAAATATTTAGGCCTATTTTATATCTTTAAGGTAATTAGAAAGTATAACCTTATTTATAAGCTAGACCTATTTATATAATATTATATTTATAATATTATTTTTATTATTATTTTAAAGTTATTTAAGTTTTATAAAAGTAAAGTATTTATATTATAACTTAATATTAAGGTTAAATAAAATAATATCTTTAAAGTAGAAACTATTTTAAAATATTAAAGGCTATAATTAGTATAATAATACTTTATTTATTAAAAGGGTTATAACTATAATAATAATTTATAAAAGCTATATTTTTATATATTAAATAATTTAATATAAAATATAAAGTAAAATTAAAAGTAGTTAGAAATATATTAATATAGCGCTAAAGTTATATATATAATATAATTTATATTTATTTTTATTTATATAAATATTTTATATATTTACCTATTTAAGGATTTAATATTACCCTTATAATAACCTTATGCTATACCTATAAAGGTATAGTATACCTACCTACCTATATTTTTTTTATAAGGTTATTACTCTTTATACACTCTTAGATTACTCCTTCTTATTATTCTCCTTATTCTCTATCTACTCCTTATAAAGTATATATAATATCTACATCTTATATATAAGCTTTTTAAGTATAATAATATTATAATAAATTAATAATATAAACTTATCCTTTATAACTATTAAAGTAGTAGTAAGTATAATTTATATAGCTATAATAACTATACTTTTAATAAGTAAAAGGTAGATTGCCTCTATAAGGCGCTTACATTTACTATTTTAAAAGAAGGCCTAAAGCGGCTTATATATAATAAAGGGGATTTAATATAATATATATATAGTAAATTAATAATATATAAAAAAAAAGGGATTAAAATATATTTATAAGAGTGTAAATTTAATTATTATAATTATAATAAGTATAATACTTATTAATACCTAAATAAAATTATATTAGTTATATATATATAATATAAGTATATAGTAAAAGTGTTATATAAAATATATATCTTATTAGTTTAATAATAGTAATAATAAATACTATCTTTTTTAAGGTGGTATATATAGTGTGCACACTATATAGATACTATATATATAGGGCTAAATACTTTTTAACCTTTTATAAGGTAGCTAAAAGTATAGTATTAACACCTAGTATACCTAAAAGAACTATAATAGGGTATAATATAAATAAAATAAACCTAAATATATTTATTTAAGGGTAAAGCTACTAAAAAAGCAAAAATAAAGAAAATTAAAGTATTTATTAATAAAAATTTAATATAAATATAACTTATATATTATATAAATATAATATTATAAGGAAATATAACTTATAATAAAAATAAAAGTACTAAATATTTAGGAACCTATAAAACTATTAATATAAGGTATAAATATTATAAATATATTATATAAAAATATTAAAAGATTAATATTAGTAATAGTTATAATAGGTAATTAAAAATAAGTTAATATAAATATTTAATTTAAATAATATAAGTATATTATAATAGTAATAAAAAAAAACTTACTATTAGGGTTATTATTATTATTTTACTATTATTACTCTACTACTATTACTATAATATATTAATATAATTTTTATAAACTATTATATATAGGGGGTACTTATTGCTTAACTAGTTATATTAAAAGGAAAGGAAAAAAAAGAAAAAAAAAAAATAGGGGTATAAAGGTTTAAATATAGGGGTAAAAGAGTATTTTACTTATATTATAATAATAAAACTATTTAAAATAATAAGTACCTTTAATAATATAATTTATTATTTAAAATAATAAAAAGTAATAATAATAAAATAAAAAAAAGATTCCTTAAAAGCTATAACTACCCTATTTTTTTATAATATTATTACTATACTAATCTAGCTTTATTAAAAACCCCTATATTAATAATACCCTTTAGTTATTATTATACTACTTTAAAATATAATATACTACAACCTAACCTTTTTATTTCTAATTTAGCTCTAATTATATTATAGTAATATTATAATAATACTATAATATTATACTATTATTACTCCTAAAGGTAGAAGTATAAAAGGAAGGGTAGCCTATTAGAGATATTTATTATAATAAGCTAGTATTAATAGGGCTTTAATATAATACTAGTAAAAAATGGTAATATTAGTGCTTTAATAGTATAAATATCCTATTATATAGGTATAGTATTAGTTATAAAAGGATAGAGGAAAATTAAAAGGTCTAAAAGAAAGAAAGGAAGGTAATGATTAATAGCCTATTACTACCTAATATACTACTTCTCCCCTACACCTACTCTACGCCTACGCTGTGTGTGCCTATTCACTTTACTCGTGACCCTTCGCCCTGATAGCGTCTCTGTAATCATGTGGTTAATATGATCCCGGAACTAGCGGTCTAACATGTGGTGGAGACTGGGATTGCGGTAACCCGCCTGGACAGTCTGCTCTAAAAGGACCCTCATCTCGTCCCGCAGGGCGCGGTACACGGCACGGGCCTGGGTCCGGACGGTCCCATCTGTCAGATACTGTAGGACCACGACCGGGATCCGGACCATGTTTATGAAAGACTGGAAGGACGCCCCGGTGCCCGTAGCTAGGTATCCGTTCAAATCGCTCTCTGATACCGGCTCGTTATTCTGCCACATGTTCAGCTTGGCGGAGTTCAGGTCGGACGGGGCCAGGACGAATGGGGCCGTATGCGTTCTGGTTCCAAGGATGGAGAACAATCGCTGGAAGCCCTGCCTTTGGCCGTTGAGCGGGGGAACGCCCATTGGGTAGTCATTGTTGGCAACGTCGGACCAAGTCCGGCCGTCCACCCTGTCTTCGAAGTGGTCGCCGCTGCGCAACACGCCCGTGATGGTTGACCTGACAAACTGTGCGATGGTCTGCAGCTCGATTATGTGTTCCACCACGAGGTTGGGGCGGTTGTTCCGGTTGATTCCGGTCAGTTGTTCGATATCGTAATCCCAGCAGCCTTGTGAGCTGTAGCCAAATGATCTCTGCCAGAGGTCGCTGCTGATGGGAACGCTACCAATGCTATAGTACTGTGTCACGAGTGTTAGCCACTCAATCGCGATGGGTGATGGGGAAGCGTGGTACTTGCTGCCAGGGACCAAATGGTCAATGCTATAAGCAAGCCGTTTTCATCGACCTCGTTGATATTGAAAGACCGCTTTCCCGCGAAAGTCGTGAAGATAGGGTCATCTTCGAGTTCGGCCAGATCCGTTTCATTGAAAGAGTCGGTGATCTCTTGTCGACGCCCCATTCCACGGGTATGCCTGGTGAAATGCTCGACCTCTTCGGCTACCTCACTGTCGTGGCGCCGTATCTTCGAGTCCCGCTCGCATAGCTTGCCGATGCAGCAATGCGCGCCATCGCACGCGCACTTGAGGCTGTCGTGCCCGCCAATGAGGTTATCGAAAGTCGTCAGGCCGCAGATGAGCCTTTTGGGAAACCTGGCGGAGCCGAGGCGATAGGCAGCCGAATTCGACAGAGCGAAGGCGCGGATATCGCCAATGCCGAGGTGATCATACTTGAGTCCAATGCGAGACTTCCACACGTCGGTCGTGGACTTGTCAGCCGTGCCGTAGACAATCTCCTTGACCTTCTGCTCCAGGTACTCCTGGGCCCTCCACATTGACCCGCTGTCGCCGCTGGTGGCGACACACTCTGCCCCCTCCTGGATGAAATAGTTGAGGTAGTAGTCAAACTCCTCGTCCAGGTCATTGTACTTCTTTTCGAGGGTCTTGTACCCCACGTCGCAGCATCGCGCTCGAGCTCCCTTGCTGCACGAACCCCCCTTGTGGTCGAGGGCCAGTGCCGTTTTGCCCGATGGGCATCCGCCGATACATGTTCCGGATTTCAAGTTGCTCGGTATGATGCCCGAGTTCTCGGACCACTCGCAGTTCTCCCAGTGGAGCTCTTTCTGACTGTCCCTGCAGCAATACTTGCGTCTCGAATCCCCGTTGCAAAAGGCCCCCTGACTGCCCGACGACGAGCTGAATAGTTCGGTGCTCCCGCTAGGGCACTTGCCCTCGTCGCCGTCGCAGTTCGGGAAATCCCAGGACCAGGGACACGCCACGTGCGCCTTGACCGCCTCAGACGACCACGTGCAGCCGGCGATCTGGTACGAATTCTTCTTCTTGCAGTGTTGACTATTGGAGCCAATCTCAAAGATCGGTGCGCTGTCGGTGTCTCTGTGATTACATTTCCCGTTGTTGTGCCCCCACCAGCCGCACGAGGGGCCGTCCCAGCCAGATGCGCCGGGTGGACAGCAGAGCCATCGGGTGCCGTACCCTTCACATCCTTGGTTGTTGCCCATGACCTCGCCACTGCGGGCACCGCCGTCGCCACGACGGACGCTGTGCCAGCCGTTGGGACACCCTTCCATGCAATTAGACCACTTACACTGATCATGGACCGTGGTCTTCTCGTCGTACCCGTCTGTCGACGAGCCAATAGCCACGGGACGGTTGGCGGCCTTCTGGACGGCCAGGGAGAACTTGCCGTCGGGAGTATCGTGGGAGACGGCCCACACCATTATGCCGCCGAGGCACTGCTCCCGCACAAAATCGGCGCGCATGGCGAGCGTCTCCTCGTCGTCGTAGGCCACCCAGTTGTTCCCCCACGTTAAGGACTTGACGGCTTCTTCTTGGTGGAGAACAGGCTTGACGCCCATCTCCTTCATCACGTCCATGATCTCGTTGTTGAGGATGACGCTGACCTCTCTGCTGCAAGCCTGCTTGGGAGCTCCAGACGCGTACTCGCACCCCGGGGTCTTGCACGCCGGGTCGGCCACGGTGAAAGCTCGCCCGTAGAAACCGGTACCAAAGACCAACTTGGATGGTGAGATGTCATTGCGCCAGAATAGGTCCATTCCATCCTTCAGCTCAGTAAGATTGGTGTGAGCGTTGAGGTAGGGGCCTGTCCACCCGTTGGGCATATCCCATGTACCGTGGAGATCATAGCTCATGCTAGCCGGAACTGTTAGCTGAGAGTTTAAACTGAGAATTGTGTAGGTCTTACATGTTGAAGAAGTCGACGTGAGGCTCTAGACCCTTAATATCAAAGTGTTGAAGGTACCAGAAGGATGCTGGCACCGTGATAGAGTATCCCGGGCGAGAGGTGGTCTTGAGTGCCGACTTCAACCGTTTGGATAGCGTGACGAAGTTCTTGAAGTCCTCTTCGCGGCCACCTCGATCATCAGCACGGGGGTACTCCCAGTCGAGGTCAATGCCGTCGAAGTCGTACTTCTGAAGGAACTTGATGACTGAGTTGATGAACTTGTCCATGTTTTCCGTGCTGCGAGCGACATCACTGAATGTCGTCCGCGTAGGGCCCGGGTCGTTGAACGTCCAACCGCCCACGGCGATGAATGTACGGAGGTTAGGGTCAGACAGCTTGAGGGTATTGAGGCGTGAGTACAACTCAATGTCCGACTTTGAAGCGGGTTGAATCTCCAGGGAATTTGGATCGATTGTAGCAAAGGCGAAGTTGAGGTGCGTGTAGACACCCCTGGGAATTTGTTCTGGGTAAAAGGAGTGACAAGGCCTGTCAGGGGCCCAGCCCTCGTAATAGCCGACAACTCGAGAGAGACCCCTTTTGTCAATGTCGCAACTGGGTCGCTTGGGCTTGTTCTTGCCGCAGAACTCTTCGGTAGTACCACAGAAACCGTGTTTAGAGCAGCAGACTAGAAGCATCAATTAGAATGATGGCTCAGTCTAATGACTCGATGTGCCCGAAACTCACCATTCAGAGGACATTTGTCAAAGAGGACATATTCCTTGCCATATGAGCCAGGGTCACAGTCTGCTTTGCTTTTACAGTTGTTGACGCAGTTTTCCGCAGAGCAGACTTTTTGTATCTTGACATCAGCTGATGTCGCCTGAGATTCATTTTCAATAATGATAAGACTCACAATCCTTTCCATAACCACAATTACCAAACTTGGAGCAGCAGCCTTGCTTACACGGCTTGTTGGCGTCGCACTCTGTTGCGGGGGGCACCCAATCGCAGGTGCTCTGGCACCCCGTGCCGCAGTGCTCGGGGCTTTCACCACAGAACCCGGCGGAGGAGCAGCAGCCGATCTCGCAGAGCTTCGTCTTGCTGCACTGCGTCGCTGGGGGCTGGTAGTCGCAGGTGCTCTGACATCCAGCACCGCAATGCTCTGAGGTGGTGCCACAGAAGCCATGCTCGGAACAGCAGCCCGTAGCACAGAGCTTGGTCTTGCTGCAGTCCTGGGCCTGAGCCACAGTTATGAAGAGAAAAATTGACAGTAACAACGGCAAAAGGAAATTCTGTAGAGAGTGACTGGGTCGCCGGGTGGGCGAAAATGAGTGACCGGAAGCCATTTTTGGGCGAGACGAGAAATGAGATACTTCTTGACTGCCAGACAAAAACAGAAATGAGCGAAAAGAGACCAATGCCTCTGAATAGACAGTCAGGACCGGACCCAAGAGGGGCAGAGAAGGATATTGATGGCAATCATATCTTATTCACTGAATGCCATTTACGGTCATCCGGAGGCTGCCAAGATGTATACTCGTGAACCCTCATATCGCTTGCACTCCTTCGCCCCCAAAACTCGGCATGACTTTGGACCAAACCAATGATATTCAGAGTCCAACGCGGTTTGTGCGTCCGGGACGAGCTGTCTCTTCAGTAGTTCAAGCAACGGAATCGGCACCGTCTTGGACATGTGATGCGCTTGGTGTGTCTTGGCCCTGCAGGGGTAATCACCCTTATCATCCTTTATTGCTGTGGAAGCTTACTGAGGATTGTGATTAACGTGTGTTACCAGAACGTTTGCTATCTTGGCAGCATGTAAATATTGAAAAGCGGACATAGCCTAAAGATTTAGGACTTCACCTGCCCTCCGCGACAAGATGCCAACGCGATTCTGCGTAGTGCTTACAAGTGGTTCAACCTCGGCGAGGGCTTCATCTCCGGATCACACACTGGCCAGTCAAACGTAATTTCTCGTTGAGCCGGAGGGGGTGGGGGGAGGGACAGTGCGGCAAGACATTATCCGCCGGTTTAAGAATACTGCTCGGTGTACTTCTGCCCGTCCCCCTTCTCATGGACTTCAAGTTCTTCCCAGTTTCTTCATTGACATGATTCTGTGAGCCTTCCTTTCACTTTTGTTGCTCGAGGTCACCTGGGCAGTCCCCACCACGTTCTTTTTCGCTTCGAGCTAGCAGACTCGACCACATCATAATGCGCCGAGGCACAGGCAACAAAAGCGGTGGTATATCGCCACTCTTTCTCCTAGTTACACTTTTATCATATTTCTTCTCGCTATCTCAAGCACAATCGCTCTCTATCGTTGCAGATGCTACCGCTGTCCGTCAGACTGAATTGTCCACTCCTTCCACTGCAACAATATCTGACAGCACAGTCCGCCCAAGCGACGCAACCCAGACTGAGGATGAACTTATCCTCAAAGCACGCGCTGTTCTCCAACGCCGCAACAAGGCTCGCACCGCTCGTCCAGCCGTAAACAAATATGAGTTTGCCAACACAGACGAGTTAATCGCGAACGCGACTCTTGCCGCGTCCCTGCCGCTCGATGGTTCAGACGTGACCGCAAATGCGACTGCCGGCATGCGTTTGATGGGTGACACCAACATCACCGAAGATGTTGCCTCGTCGTACTCCATTCCGGAGGAGCTGGCCAAGGCCGCCGCTCGTATTGCCGAGGCAATCCCTCAGGTCCCTAAGGGCAACCATTCGGAAGTAGCCCGGAAGACCCTCGAGAAGTACCGCCACCGCAAGGTCAACGACACGAACGTGGCGCCCCAGCAGCAGCGGCCGTATGGACGGCTTGGATCTTTTGGTGTCGGTCAAGGTTTCTCGCAGCTGCATTCCAACTCCATGGCTGTCCTATCTGACGACATGTCCGTCACTGCCGAGACCTGGTGGATGGCGCAACAGCAGCAACTCGGCTCGGCACCATTCGCGCCAGCATCTAACTACAAGGTGAGTTGGTGCCTTTATTCATGGTCATACACTGGGACTTATTACATCACTAACACATATCTCAGGTTTGGCGTAATGTCATGGACTATGGCGCAAAGGGTGATGGCAAGACGGACGACACAGCCGCCATCAACCGCGCCATCTCAGACAGCCAGCGGTGTGGCCCAGAATGTGGCACCAGTACCGTCGTGCCCGCCGTCGTGTACTTCCCGTCGGGAACATACCTGGTCAGCTCGCCCATCATTCAGTACTACAACACACAATTTCTGGGTGACGTGAGTAAAGCCACTTTGAAAATTATCTATACCCATTATCATTCGTGATGATTGCTGATCATCTCGTAGCCCAATTCTTTGCCCACCATTCTCGCTGCCTCTAGTTTCGTTGGGCTGGGCGTCATCACCAGCTCGCCATACGTCTCGGATAACGAGGGTTGGTACCTCAACACGGCCAACTTCCTCCGCAGCATCCGCAACTTCAAGATTGACATCAGGCTGACGGACCCAAGCTCGTACATCTGTGGCATTCACTGGCAGGTTTCGCAGGCCACGTCGCTGGAGAACATTGAATTTTACATGCTGTTCAACTCGGATGTCCCGGGTAACACCCAGCAGGTAAAGCAATCAGCTTGAGCTACAGAAGTATAGTGTGCTGACTCGATGGACTTCAAGGGCATTTACATGGAGAATGGCTCTGGTGGCTTCATGGGTGACCTGACATTTGTTGGCGGAAACTTTGGGTGAGTGCAGTCTTTGACATGAGATGTTATTCCGTTTCCCAGAGTAACAGTGTGGCCAGTGCATATTTCGGAAATCAGCAGTTCACAACAGACCATCTTGTCTTTGTCTACTGCAGCACTGCCGTTCAAGTTCATTGGGACTGGGCATGGACCATGCATGATTTCATCTTCGAGGGATGCGGCAAAGGTCTCAGTATTGTCGGAGTGCGTCTGCCCCTGTTCATCGAATATCACTGGTTCTCTTCAAGAACACCGCAGTTGACATAAAAGCACACAGTGGGATCCCAACGCGCAGACGGTTGGCTCCCTTGCACTGGTAGATGCGATCGTCGTCAACACCGACATTGCCGTCGAGTCGAGCCTTCGCAGCGAAAAGTCGACTAGCTTCCTGCTGCAAAACGTCGCATTCTATAACGTCAGGGTCGGCGTGCTAGACGTTCAAACTGGCCAAACCATGCTGAGCGGCGGCGACGGAAAAGTCATTGAGAGCTGGGGCTACGGCCGCGTGGTAGAGGGCAGCGACAAGTCGACCTTCCATGACGGCGGCGACGTGCCGGCCATGAAAAGAGTCGCAGCCTTGACGGGCGAGGCCTACGAGAACCAGCTCCCGAACCTGTATGCCCGCCGCCGCCCAAAATATTACAATGAGCCCCTTAGCAACATCATGAATGTCAAGAGCCTGGGCGCCAAGGGCGACGGCGAGACAGACGACACTGCCGTGCTTAACGCGATCCTGGCCGGTGCCGCCAATATCTCGTCCATCGTGCACTTCCCGCACGGAGTGTACAAGGTGACTGATACGATTAGGGTACCCATCGGCTCACGCATCATCGGCCAGGCTTGGTCGCAGATCATGGGTACTGGTGCCAACTTCGAGGACGAGCGTGCGCCTCGGCCTGTCGTCCGCGTGGCTGACCCGGGCGACGTCGGCATCATCGAAATTCAGGACATGCTGTTTACGGTGTCTGGACCTACGGCCGGCGCCATCGTCCTCCAGTGGAACGCCCAGGAGGCGACGCAGGGTTCCGCCGGCATCTGGGACTCGCACATCCGCGTTGGCGGTGCGGTCGGTTCAGGCCTTCGAGCATCCGACTGCCCGAAACAGGCCTCTGGGGACATTAAGTCTGGCTGCAAGGCAGCATCTCTCATGGTTCATCTCACCAAAGGCTCGACGGCTTATATGGAAAATGTCTGGGCCTGGGTCGCCGACCACGATCTCGACACACCCGACAGGAAGCAGATCAACGTCTATGCCGGTCGCGGTATGCTCATTGAGAGCAAACTTGCCTACCTTTGGGCCACCTCGGCCGAGCACGCGACATTGTACCAGTATCAGCTTGCCGGCGCAAAGAATGTTCTCATGTCGACCATCCAGTCCGAGACGCCGTACTTCCAGCCCATGCGCAACACCCCGGCGCCTTACCGGCCGGGCCTGTTCGCCAGAGACCCGACATTTGACCACTGCCCAGCCAACGACAATCTGTGCAACATGGCCTGGGGTGCCCGTATCATCGACTCTCAAACAGTATATCTCCTCAGCGCCGGCGTCTATTCCTGGTTCAACAACTACGCCCAGACCTGTCTTGATACCCACAAGTGCCAGCAGCGGGCTGTCGAGGTCGAGCAAAGCGCCGATATCTGGCTCTACAACCTCTGTACCAAGGCCATCGTCGAGCTCATCTCGCCGCACAACGAAGACGCCACCATGGCGGCCGACAACTTGAACGGTGCCCTCTCGTCTGTGCTCGCATGGCTGCGTGGTGCACGCGAGACGACAGGTCCGCGCGATTTCCCCGGCTTCCGCGTCTACGAGCCAGACGACGTTGAGTTCTTCGAGGCAGAGGATATCTGCAAGACGGCACTTACCGAGCTGATCAAGTGCCACGAGGACGTCGAGGACTTTCAGAGCCTCAGTTACCGGGGGTCGCTGGAGAACGCGACCCTCACGGACCTCGTCTGCCAGACTAGCTGTGGCGAGAGTTTGGACCGCTGGGTGTCCACCGTCGAACGGGTGTGTGGCCCCGATGCCACTGGCGACGGTCCCCCTGTCCTCCACGGAGCTCGCATGTACGCTGGCTGGAACGAGACTTGTCTCGAAGACAAGGCCACCGGCGAGAACTGCAATGACCTGATCGACGACTTCGTCGAGGTGGAGTCGATCGAGAAGATGCCGCGCGACGAGCTGTGCTCCTTCTGCCACGTTGAGCGCCTGGCCATGATGCAGCGTACGCCGTACTCCTCGTACGACGAGTTCTGGAAGACCCAGCTGGAGTACATCTACTCCACGTGCGGCATCTCCGGCGAGACCGATGTCCTCCTCCCCGACCTCGGGCTCCCGCAGGACGACCGCGACTCGACGTTCTGCCTGTCAGGTGAGTGGTACACGACCGAGCGGGAGGGCGAGTCGTGCGAGGAGATCGCCTGGGCGCACACCACATCGTCCGCCTGGCTGTTCATGGCGAACCAGAACCGCATCATCTCGTGCGCCGCGGGGGAGTCGATCCCCGCGGGCACCAGGCTCTGCCGCCCCCACGGCTGCGGCGCCACGTACATGCTCCAAGACCAGGACACCTGTGCCAGCATCGAGCGGAACTCGTCCCTTTCCCTCGGCCCGGGCGACGTTGCGCGGTACAACTCGTGGGTGGGCTTCGAGTGCGCCGCGATGCAGAACATCAGCCTCTCGTACGGCGCCGTCATCTGCCTCGGCCCGCTGATCGGCGACCACGAGACCGAGATCCCGGGCGGAGAGGACACGACGAGGCCACCTGTCCGGGATGGCTACTCGGGCGTCATTGTGGATCCTCCCGAGGGCGCAAAGGTTGCTGAGGGCACGACGCCGTATTGCGGTGTTTGGCACGTCGTGGAGGACTCAGAGACGTGCGCTGTGTTGTGTATCAAGCACATTATTGATGCCAGCCTCTTCATGCAGGTAAACCCGTCACTCGGAACTAATTTGGTGGAGTGCAGTTCCAAGTTGGAAGCAGGTGTGGCGTACTGCGTCGCACCCTATGTTGACTGGGAGCATTACGACGATGAGTACGATGAAGATGAGGACATTGAATAGGATAGTGATGGGCAGTAAAGCCGTCATTTCAAGCGAGGGAGCAAGGAAAATGCATTCGGTTCACTCGACTGGGGATGGTGTGTTGAGACGCTAATAATGCAGAACAATGAATCCGAGCCATTGTGACTGTTGCATTCTCCAACCTCAGGATCAACCTTTGTCGAGCTGCCGCGATTCCTACCAGTCCTTTTGTCGGCCCCCGGGGCCCATGAGTTCCAGTCTCGATGCTGTCCTTCTAATCTAGCTCAGGCGGTCCTGAAGCCTTGTAGCAAAGCAGGCTGAAGTTATCTGTGAAGAATTATTGATTCAAAGGTACAGTTGCCGAAGAAATAGTGGGAGAAAGTGATACAATCCCGTGTCACAGATGATGAAAAGACCACTAAGCTAATTAGCTAAGTAGAGTACATAGAATTATTACTTAGATCCTATAAATAATTAGTTTAAGGTTTTAATATTAATTATTATTTAAAAATCTAAAATATAATAAAGTATTAATAATAATAGAAATTATAAGTTATATATTAAAAATATATTATACTTTAAAACTAACTTTTCTTTCTTTTATAAATCTTTATTTCTATAATAAAAGAGGTTATAAGAGTTCCCCTGTCAATATACATATATATATATATACATATATATATATATATACATATATATATATATATATATAGCTTTAAACACATACTACAACGGAATAGCATCCTTCAACAAACCCAAGAACATACGAACATCTAGGACACGGCCACGCATTATTTTAAGGTTCCACTACCACGGCTCCCCGAGCCCGTTTCAACGTTGTTCGGCCTTGCCTTGCCTTGCTCACACTCCACAAAGGTCAGCCGGCACAAATGGACAGACACAGAAAAGAGGTATCTTTACAGTCGATTCAAAGACACCATCAAAAACGATACCCAGCCCGATGCAGCCCATGCTGATGAGCATGAGGTACCCACGCCGTCTCCAAACGGCAGCGGCTACTACGTACGTACAGCAAGTACACATCCCATCCCATCCCGTGCAGTCCAGTCCAATCCACCCACTCACCCCCAACGCCTTTTCCTTTTCCCTTTCCTTTTATAGGGTACCTCGATACACCCACCACCCGTACCAAGCCAATGCCAATGCAGCACAGCACCTCCCCTACCAAACAAAAGCAGGCAGGCGGTCAAGAATATAACCATCGCCCCTCTAAAACACACACCAACCATGCAAACCTCTCTTTCCTCGTCCTTCCGTTTCTTTCCTTGATTTGGTATCTACTCCCCCCTCCCAAACCGCACATCAAACCCCTTGAGCACCCCCATGATACTAGCAGCCTCGACCTCAATAGGCGTCCGCGAGGAGCTGCCGCGGCCTCCACTCATAGCACCACCGCACCCCCCGACATCAGGCTCCCGGGGCCGCGCGGGCGCCGCCCTCAGCATGGGCAGCCACGTCCCGATGTCATCAGCAGCCTCGTTGAAGTTCCGGTGGCTGGCCAGCGTCTTATAGGCGTCGGCGCACGACAGCTTGATGTTCGCGCTGCTGCTGCTGGTGCTGGTGGCCGTGTTCTGGTTCTTGTCCTTGCAGCATCCGCCGCCGGGCCCGCCACCCCCACAGCAGCCCCCGCCGCTGGACTCGCCGTTCTTGCCCTTGAAACTCGCCGCCAGAGAGCGGCAGAAGAGACCCGACTTGGGGTCCGCGATACACTGGGCGCACGTCCCCGGGCCGCCGGGCCCACACCCCCCGCCAGTCGCGGGCTTGGCGGTGTCCTCGGGCTTGCTGGCCTTGTTGCGTGACGACAGCCCCTTCAGTCTGGGCAGCTTGACCGCACCGTCGGGCAGGATCTCGTAGCCGATGGCGTCGCCCTCGGAGGGCGGGGGCGTGCGGGACTGCTGGACGGAGAACAGGGCTGATGACGTGATGGGCGGCAGTGTGACGGACTCGATGGCTGGCTGCTGCATCTCGACCGCAGCGTTCTTGGCTGCCTCGGCGCAGACACAGTACGTGCCATCCTCGCAGAAGCCGCAGCGGTCCTCCGGAGCGGGGGAGTCGGCGGGCTGGTTTTCCAACTGCGTGAGAGAGTATGGGCTGGGTGCGTTGCTGTAGGGCGTTCCCATGCTGTTAATGGGGGCGACGGTAGGCTGTACCGAGGCCGTTGTGGTGGTGCTGGGCGGAGAGGCTCTCTTGAGCTGGCGCGAGAACATGGCGGTGAAGTCTGTCTCTGTGGCTGCAAATGACAGAGAAGGCCGGGCACGCTTTTCCTCGGGCGCCGCAGAACTGGGGGAGATGGACCTGATTGTCCGCTTGGCGGTGCGGCTTGCCGTTGGCTGGGGCTGAGATACAGAGTTGGACCTGCTGCCAGCATCGGGATAGGCGTTGTCGGCGGCTGTGCCGTTGAGGACTTCCTCGAGACACTGGCATCGCGAGCCAAGGGTGCAGTTGCCGCAGCCCACGGGCATGCTGGCCATGGCCTCCTCTGCACAGGCACACCGGCCGCCGCTGTCACAGGAGCCACAGCTGGTCGGGGCCTGCTCGATGTCGTCGGGCGGGCTGATGATCTGTGAGATGGAGAACGAATTTGTGGTGGAGGGCCTGTGGGGCGGGGCGGGAGCCACGGGAGAGGACTTGGCGGTCATGCCACCCGAGGTGCTGGCCCGGCCGAGATGAGAGAGGCGGGACGGGGCGGATGGGCGGTGGTGATAACGCATTGGCTGCGGCGCATAAGGGCCCTGGGGCTCTGACACGGACACGGACGAGATGGACGGCAGGCTTTGGCGTGCAGGATGGTGGTGTTGGGCCTGTGAGTGGCCGTGTTGGGTGGCCTCGTGCAGCCTCCTGGTGAGGACCTCGACCTCCTTTGCCCGCTCGACACGCTCCTTGTCGAGCATGTTCTCGAGCACCTCGCAACGGGAGCGGAGGGCCTGCGAGTCCATCTCCAGGCGGTGGACCTTCTCCTGCAGGGCGGCCTGGGCGGCCTCGTGCTCCTCCCTCTCGGCCTCGAGCTGCTCCTCGAGCTCGCCGACACGGGCGGCCCTCCTCTCCCTGAATGCCCTCTGGGCGGCCCTGTTCTGGGCCTTGCGCTTTGTGGGCGGGGTGTCAGTAGCTGGCTTCCTTCCGGGCTTGGGCCTGGGGGGAATGACCCATTCCTTGGAGGTCATTGAGATGGGGGCCTTTGCCACGGGAGGGCCCGGCATCGGCGAGATGACCGATGCCATGGACATCTTGTTGACCGGGGCGGCAGCCGGGGAGGCAGGGAGAGACTTCCTGGGCTGTGCGGGTTGGATGGGTGGCCTGCTGGTCGTCGTGGGCGTTGATGACGACGGGGGCTGTGGAGGGTATTGTTGTTGGTTTTGGTGGTGATGCCGAGAAGATGTGGTTTTGGCGGGTGGTGTCGGGTGCGACGGTGGGCTCGGGGCTGTTGATGAGGTGGGGGTGGGGGTGGATGCGGCGCTAGAAATCGGATTCGTCGGCGACGTCGAGCCACCTGCAGAAGAAGAAGCCGAGCGTGCAGCTGGGCCGATCTTCAGGGGGGCCAGGCCGACCGGAGGAGGAGCCTTGGTCGACATGACAGCTGCCATTCCCTTTCCCTTTCCCTCACAGCCTCACAAGTCTGGCCTAGTCTTGTCTGGCAGTGTATGTCTGTCTTGCTTTTTCTTGTTGGGGACGCGCTTGCGTTGCAACTTGCGCTCCAGTTCAGCTTATCAGATCGATCGTCAAACGGTGGGTGGCGGGCGGGTGGAATGCTGCAGGCTGTAGCATGTAACGGTCGGGCCGGGTTCGTCAATTGATTGGTGCAACGCTCCCAATCCGGTGGGCTACCGTTTCATTGGGCAGGTCTGTTTGTTAATTGCCGTTTGTTATTTGCCAGGGCAGACAGGCTCTTGACGATGCAATTGATAAAGGTCTGAAGAATGCAGTGAATCAACGTCAAGAGTCAGCTGGCTGTGGTGGTCTGCTGCACCGACTGCATCGCCGGAAAAAACAAAATTGTGCGGCAGATTGCGACGTGAGGGTTCTAACCTCGGGAAGCACAAACGTGGCCTGAGTCGTAACTCCGAGGGCGATCAGGTCGGGTCTTGGCTGCAGTGCCAGTCCAGGGCGGTCAGACCCACGAGACAGGTTGACAATCAGAAGGGCTGCAGTCGATGATGACGAATGGGCTATGGGTTTGTCTGTGTGTATTCCAAGGCTGATGGATTGGCTGGTTTTGACAGGCAGACAGGTTAGATGAGGGTTGACAGATTCGGGTGAGTGGAAGAGCGAGGCAGGGCAGGGCAAGGCAGAGATGGAAGGAACGGATGGAGAGATCAATCTGATTAGATCAGAGCAAAGGGTGGGGCCGGTAACCGGTTGTGCTCGTCTGAGTCAGTCAAGGATGTCGTACGATGACGGAGGAGTGCAGAATTGACATGAATAACACGGGGAATCAAGGCGGGGGAAATTCTTCAAGATGTATTTGTCCAGCCTGGAGCCAATAAGCCAATCCAGGGTTCAAGGGTCACCGCCAGGCCAAGGACCAAATCGGCAGCAAGAAAACTCTTCAGACGGCCAGACGGGCTTTCCCTGAGAAGAGCAAACCACGAGTTCATCAATCTTGGTGTGGTGGCCCCTCAGCCTCCTGAATCGGTGAGCCAACCTTGGGCCGTTGCTGTTTGTACCTCACAGCCAGAACCACACGCAGAGTACTTAAGGTAACCAACCACTTTACAAAAAAGACCCTTCCCCGTCCAAGACGCACAGACATGACAAGGAAAACGGCAGGAGACGGAGACGAAAATCCAAGCGAGGAAGGGCCGGCCGGTCTGCCGGTGGACGGACAGCCCAAGGAAGGGGATGAAAACTGGCATTGGCCCCACCACACAACTGATGTGATTGATAAGATTAACCTGCGCGCCGCCATTCCCATCGCGGCCTAGCGCCACCTGCCAAGTTCCCAAACTTCCCACCCCTTTTACGCCATCGGACCAGTCATCCCCGTCTATTGGCCGCTGCCCAACAGGATTGATATGCCCTTGGCTGAATGACCATCAGCATGTCTGCATGTGCAGCTTCGCCGTGCTGCCTTGTGGATACGATGTGCAGCTCGTCCCACTCGTCCTTGCCCATGACGACGACAGTTCCCGACGTCGGCTGCTGGTCAGGATGATCACGGATCATCACTATGAAAGTGTGGATGGCTTCAGCCTCGCAGCCTGACGAATTCGATTCCAGTTCCAACACAATATGTTGGCCAAAGGGGCTAACAGGAAGCATGTGCTTCAGATCCAAACCTGGCCCAAAGAAGTACAGCACACTTGACCATCATGGGCTCCCCTGCAGGACGCGCTCGAGGGGCCGCATCAACCCCAACGCGACGGCGCCGTTGGAATGTGGATGCGCAGCCGACAACGGAGCGGCTGAGAGGCTTCCCGTCTCGAACCACCGCCCGGCCACGGCTAACTCACACTGCACTCTGGCTTGTGATCTGGGAGAGGGAGTTAGTTACGCACCATTTACCACCCACCCAATGCACAGGGACTGATTGACCCACGCCCGTAAATTCTTCAAGTGCATGCATCTGCGGCGAGGGGTGTGGAAGGAGACACATCGCGCTACACCAGATCACCGGCATGTCGCTGGTTTGTCTGAGGATCTCCGGCCGCCCGCCCACGCGAGATTACACGCTGTGCACACCTCGGCCGTCCGAGCCGCTCGGCAGTTTCGTCATCTACCAGCCGACCGACCAGCTTGTAGGTTGACGAGTAAATCGAGGCAGATTTTGACAGCAACGGCTTCGCACTACAGCAGACACATTCTAGTTAAATGCCAAATTAAAGGCACACTTAAAGAGAGCCCCAGGCTCTAGATTTACTCGAACCTAATATGGCTGAGTTCATGCGAATGCCGCCTCCAGCTTCCTTTTCGGGCTTCTCACCCCTATGAGGCTGCTCCCCACCGCCCTTGCGTCCCTCCTGGTTGTCAGGTTGCAGCCAACCCCTCTGCCAACTTAAGTGACGGCGTTGAAACGGCACCTGTGTAATTACTGATGATGTTTCGCGGATACCCTCTCTCCGGTTGACATTAGTTATCTGCTACTCTTATCGTTCTGCGCCGGCATCCGCATGGCTCATCGTCTACTTTAACACAAGCACCGCGTTCCTTTTTCATCCGCGATGTTCCCGAGGCATCCCTAACAACTATCTCTCAAGCATCGAACTAGGGAATTTCGACCTGGCACCTCCAGGCGAGTTGGGTGACCAAGAGGGACTTTCTCGGTGCCGCAGGCTTTCAACCATGGAGACTCCCACCTTCATCACCCTCATTCCCCCAGACGAGATTCCACATGGGCATTTAGACCTTACACCTAGCCCAAGACATTGCCCACCTAAGTAGGCCACAGAGAATGACCGACCGACCAACTAATTGTTTAAGTGAAGAGCCCACCCTGGCAGCATTGAATCCTGGGCAGAGCATGTATTTACTCATTGCAACTCGTTTGTCCCGCGGCATATTCCAACACTGTCCATTCCGGGTGTAATTTTCCATGGATTAGATGCTCTCAATCAAGGAGAGTCGACAGTATCTGGTAGGCCTGTCTGTAATGAGCTAGTCCCTGAGAATGAAAACATTTGAAGCTCCAACCCACGAGAAAACACACCTTCCCGCTTGCGGCCAAACGCACAGCAGACACTTACGGGTGGGGCTGAGGCCTAGCTCGGCCGGGTGGTTCACATCGCCGGGCACGGACTGATGTTTGTCCACCTCAAATACACATACTATACCTGTCACCGTTCCACATAAACCAGGACCTATACTGTCCCAGGTAGGAATTAGCTTAGTAAACCTTTCATAAGCTCTTGTCGGGCATCTACAAATAATATAGTAAGAGAGGGGCAGAGACACTAGCCCTAGTTAGGCTAGCATACTTATAGATAAAGGGTGAAGAGAGAGAGAAAGAGAAGAAAGAAAGGTACTTAAATTACTAGCTCTTAAGGATAAAGTTTTTTATTAACTATTTATATATAGTCTCAACGGCTATCGGTAACGGCCTTAAATATAGACTATATAAATAGGTACCTCTCCCCTAAAGGACTTTACTAGCAATTTATCCCTCCTTATTTTTATTTAATTAGTACCTAGAAGTAACTATTCTATCCTCTTTTTTACTTATTATAAGTAAATAGTTAATTGTAGAAGTTAGGGGTAAAGGACCCTTAGCCCTAGATGTAAAGTCCCCGCCCCTAGCTTTAATATATAATAGTTTTTAAAAATACTTTTTTTAAAAGCTTATATTATTTATACTTTACTATATACCCCCCTTTAATATTTTATATATAAAATATAAAAAGAAAATAAAAAAAAAAGAAATTAATAAAAATAAAAATTAAATTTATAATATATATATATAATTATATTATAAATCTAAGTATCTCTTTTAGGTATAAAACTAAAAAATTTATAATTATAATTTTATAACTAATTTTTTATTTAATTATATTATATTATTATAACCTTATCTAGCCTTATTTAAGCCTCTTTTTAAACTTCTTTAATATTTTTCTCTTTAAGGAAGTTAAATTTAAAGGGGAGCCCTTAAGCTTAAATTTAAGATTCTTATAAATCTTAATTTCCTTTAAATTAAACTTATAATCCCTTAGCTTCTTTAAAAATATATTAACTATTTTAAATATTAATAACTTCTCTTTAAAATAAAAATCTACCTTTATATAATTATAAATTTAATTATTAATAGTTATTTTTTTTTCTATTTATAAACTATTAAAATTATAAATTTAAATACTATATATAATAATAAAATATAATTACCTTACCTAATTATCTCTTAATTTAATAATATAATAAATTAAGTAACTACTTTTAAGTAGTTTTACTTAATAAATATTTATTTATAAAGTAGAGCTAGAACCTTTAGGGGAATGATAGCTTTTATCTTTACTTATTTCAGCCAACTTGTGTTTATAAAAGGCCTGAATCACACGGCAATGTCGCACATAATGCTCGATAGCGTCAAAACTAACCCGCGGTCCGTAATAGCTTCAACCTTCGACGGACCGATCCATATTAAGACTAACGGCGCCAGCCCGAACCAACCAGGCACGGCCTAGTGTACTAGCGCAAGAAGGTATCTTCTAACAATAGACGGCGTTATAAACACAGCAGATTATAAAGTCACTATAAAAAGTCCTATATAGCAAACTTAGCTAAGCTAATCTTTAAAAGATATATTATATCTCGTCCTTTTAAGACTCTAACTATTTACTTTTAACTTAATAATAAAACTAAAAAAAATATAAATAGTCTATAAATCTAAGTATAAAATATTAATATTTTTAACTTTTATATAAAGTTTTTAATTTAATTAAAAATTAAATTCTTTTTAATTTTTTAATTAATTTAATTATATAAAATAATATAATATAAAATTATATTATTAATAAATAAATTAATATATAATAAACTTATATATTATAAAATTATATTAATTAATAAGTTAGTATAATTATATAATAAGTTTATATAATATAAAATTAAGTTTAATTAACTTTTAAAAGTTTTATAATTTAATTTATATAAAATAAAATAAAATAATTAATTAATTAATTTTAATTAATTTAATTAAAGATTTATTATTAATTATTAAAAGTATTAATTTATTTATTAATTAATTATTATAATATAGTTTTTATTTTTATAATTAATTAATTAATTATTTAACTTATAATTTATTTTTATTTAATTAAAAACTTTTACTTAATTAGAAATTTAAACGAAAAAAGCTTTTAATTTAAACTTTTATAATTATATATTAATAAGAGAAAGGTAGAGATGCTAGCCCCGATTAAGCTAGCTCACCTATAAATAAAAAGTAAAGAGAGAGAAGAAAAGAAGAAAGAAAGGTGCTTAAATCTTTAGCTCCTAAAGTTAAAGCTTTTCACTAACTATTTATATATATAATAGTTCTTAAAAATACTTTTTTTAAAAACTTACATTCCCTATACCCTACTATAATAATAAGATAGTTTTATTTTTAAATATATAAAAGTTATATAATAATTATATAGACTATTTATATTTTTTTAATTCTATTATTAAGCTAGAAGTAAATAGTTAGAGTTTTAAAGGAATGAAATATAATATATCTTTTAAAAATTAGTTTAATTAAGTTTATTATATAGAATTTTTTATAATAACTTTATAATTTATTATATTTATAATGCTGTTTATTATTAGAAGATATCTTTTTATATTAGTACGTTAGGTTATACTTAGTCTATTTAAGTTAGTATATTAAAGGTTAAAGCTATTACGAATTATAGGCTGTTTAATCTTAATACTATTAAGTATTATATATAATATTATTATATAACTTAAATATAAGTTAGCTAAAATAGGTAAAAATAAAAGTTATTATTCCCTTAAGAATTCTAGCTCTACTTTATAAATAAACACCTATTAAGTAAAACTACTTAAAAATAGTCACTTAACCTACTATACTATTAAATTAAAAGATAACTAAATAAGGTAACTACACTCTATTACTACATATAGTATTTAAATTTATAGTTTTAATAGCTTATAAATAGAAAAAAATAGTTATTAATAATTAGATTTATAACTATATAAAATAAACCTTTACTTTAAAAAAGTTATTAATATTTAAAATAGTTAATATATTTTAAAAAGTTAAGGGATTATAAATCTAATTTAAAATATATTAAGATTTCTAAAATTTTAAACTTAAAATTAAAAATATAAAGCTTTAACTCTTTTAAAAATATTAAAGTTAGAAAAACTTAAAAAACTTAAATAAAGTTAAAAATTAAATAAGGTTATAATAATATAATATAATTAAATAAAAACTAATTATAAAATTATAATTATAAATCTTTTAACTTTATATTTAAAAGAAATATAATAATTATATATAAATTTATATATTTAAAAGTTTAATTATATTAAATATTAAAAATAGTTTTATTAATAAATAATTATATAATAAATAATTTAATTAAAAATTAATAATATATAAATTTAAATAATAATAATATTATAAATAATATTATAAAATAAATATAAAAGAGATAAAGCACTTAAATTTTACTTTTAATTATAGAATTTTAAATAATATTTATTTAATTTATTTAAAAGAAAAGAAAAAGGAAAAAGCTTTCTATAATTCTAATACTAAAAGAGCTTAAAGCTTTAAAGGTTATAAGTAATATATATACTTAATTACTTAATTAAATAAAACTATAATAAAAATATAAAAATATATATAGACTATAAACTATTTATATTTTTTAATTCCTATTAAATTAAAAGTGAATAGTTAGAGTCCTAAAAGAATAAAATATAATATATCTTTTAAAAATTAACTTAATTAAGTTTACTATATAAAACTTTTATAATAACTTTATAATTATCTATAATACTATCTATTATTAAAAGACACTTCTTATATTAATACACTAAACTATACCTAATTAATTTAAGTTAGTATATTAAAAGTTAAAGCTATTATAAACTATAAGCTACTTAATCTTAACACTATTAAGCACTATATATAAGATTACTATATAACTTAAATAAATATAAGTTAGCTAAAATAGATAAAAATAAAGCTACTATTCCTCTAACTATTTAAATTTATAATTTTAATAGCTTATAAATAAAAAAAATAACTATTAATAACTAAATTTATAACTATATAAAAATAAACTTTTACTTTAAAAAAGTTATTAATATTTAAAATAATTAATATATTTTTAAAAAAGCTAAAAGATTATAAACCTAATTTAAAAAAAATTAAAATTTATAAGAATCTTAAACTTAAACTTAAAAACTCCCCTTTAAATTTAACTTTCTTAAAAAAAAATACTAAAAAAACTTAAAAAAAGGCTTAAATAAAGCTAAATAAAATTATAATAATATAATATAATTAAATAAAAAAGTAATTATAAAATTATAATTATAAGTTTTTTAACTTTATACTTAAAAAAAAATAAAAAATATATATAAATAAATATATTATCTTAATATTTTATTATATAAATAATAATAAGGGGTAATATATCTAATAGCACTACTAATTATAATATTATAAATAGTTGAATGGGAAAAAAAATAGTGTAGCTTAAGCTTGAGAAAAAAACATTTGACAACTGTGAGGTTCGAACTCACGCCTCTTTCGAGACCAGAATGCAACATGAGTAACCATGCAAGCTTTTAGGCTTGAGTCTGGCGCCTTAGACCGCTCGGCCAAGTTGCCTGGTTCACACGTGAAAGGAATATCCATCTTGTAGTTTCAGCCATTCTGGTGAGCCACTCCGCGGACACACTCCTAAGAAACTTGCCTTCCAAAAACATCCTCCCGTGCCCGATGAATAACATCCTAGGGAACACCCCCAGTAAAATAGCTTGCTTAGGTATGTAGGTACCTTAGAATATTTGTACCGGCCGGGCCGGTCTTGGTGACGAAATGCCAGTGCGACTCACTGAACATACATGTGGTGGTTGGTGGTTTCGTTGCTAATCCCATGCTATAAAACGTGTATGGCGTCTTCATATAGTGGCCAACACTCAAGACCTAGAGTTTAAGAAAAATACAACGCCAGTAATAGTATAGAGAGAATATAGTACGTGACACACATATATAACCAGCCACAAAGGTGTGAACGCGGACAGCATGAGATAGCTGTGTTCCTGTAAGAAAACCCGGTAAATTTTCTAGTGTTTATATAAGCTACCCGGTGAACATTCTTGCCAACTCTACAGATCTTCTAGGCCACCCAGCTTTTGTAAATCAGGAAATTCCAGCTGCTCGATGTCACCCTCAGGGAAGTCCATCGGTTCAAACTCTGCCGTCGACACATCGGCCCCGCTCCTAATATCACCACTTGTCCGGGAAGCATCATCCCCACTTGTTCCAGATTCCCCAGACGAAGACGCCTTAGACTGGAACACAAATTCCTGCCCACTTCCTGAATCGAAGGTATGGGGCCCCTCAAAAGTGGCAGTGCGCGGGTGCTCTACCGTTGCCACAGGCAAACATTTCTTGCAGATCCAATAGCGATCGGTGCATGTCTCGCATCTATACGCAACACCTCGAGATTGCTTGGTTGACCAGCGTTAGTAATAATTATACAATCTTAAAAGTCTTGGATGCTGGATACCAAAGAGATTAAAAGAAAGAGAGGGCATGAAAGGTAACTCACCGCAAAACAGAAGTCGCAGAACCCGTCGAGCCTCCTATACACTCGCTCGTCTCCTGAATCGGCTGAAGCCTCACCGTCTTGTCCCCGCGGTGTGAGGAGTTCAATAATCGCCGCGTCAGCTTCATACCGTCGGGCCATCAACAAAGGCGTGAACTCCTCCGCTTCGTCACCACGGCCTGTGCGGAAGCGCACGTGGATGTCTGCCCCATGCTCTAACAAGTGTTGGATCGTCGCCTCGTAATCCGGCGCCTCGGATCTCGTCCAGAACTCCGCGTAGTCAGGCTCGATCGGCCTCGACGCCCAAGCAAGCGGCGTCCACCCGTCAGCATCCTCCGAGTTGGCACACCTCTTCCTGTCCCTCGGCGGGAGCCTGTGCAGGATCGCCCTGACGGCGCCCGCCTTCCCAAACTGCGCGGCCCAGTGCAGCGCATTCTTGCCGAACCGGTCCGGCGCCATGATGTCCCCGCCGTGGGCCAGCGCCACCGCCTCGAAGTTCCGGACGCCGTTTGCCGCGGCAAAGTGTATCGGCAGGCGGCCCAGGGGGTCGGGCGTGCGCGCGGACGCCGCCTTGTCGAGGATGAAGTTGATGGTCCCCACGCCGGCGCAGAACGCCGCCGCGCACAGGGCGTTGAAGATGGAGATGCCGCTCACGAGGGACGCGTCGGCGCCGTGCGTGATGAGCGTCCGCACGATCCTCTCGGCGCTCTCGGTCCGGGCCGCTGGGTCCTCGGTGTCGAAGCGCCGCTCGGGCATGCACGCCGCGATCAGGGGCGTGGGCTTGTCGCAGAGGTGGGTTGAGTTCACCCGGGCGCCTTTCTGCAGCAGCATGCTGACGAGACCTTCATCCCCGTACATGCAGGCGACGTGCAGGGCTGTGCCCTCTCTGACTGTCACGAGGTGAATGTCAATTGTCGGACGGGCTAGGAGCCAATCGTGGACCGCTCTGGCGCCCGGTCCGGCACTGGAAGCCTGGGTGAGCAGCGTGTTCCCGTAGTTGTCCTGACTGTTGATATCGACACCGGCACGGACAAGCAGGCGTATGCACTCAAGAGACGCCTCACTCTCAAAATCAGCCATGGCTACCAATGGTGTTTGACCTGTGTCGCTTTTTCTTGAAAGGTCATCCGTGTCGTGGAAATCAAGAAGGACCTGCAAGACGTCTGGTCTGCATTTCCACGCTGCGAGGTGTAATGGAGAACTCCCGTTAGGGGTTGTTTCTGAGAGGCTTGAGCCGGCCTCCATAAGCATTCTCGTTATCTCCTCGTTAGGAGTGTAGCCGGTTGCGACCATAATTGGGGTGTATCCGTCACAATCACGGTGGTGCAAATCGACACCCCTCCCTGTCTCGAGCAGCATCTTGACGACTTGAGTCTTCTCCAGCACCACAGCGCGATCTAAGAGATTTTGCTGCCATCTGTTAACAAGGCTCGGATCGGCTCCGGCTTCTAGGAGATTCCTGAGCTCGTCGACATTTTCTATTGCCGTTTGTAGTAGCGTGTAGCCCCTGCTGGAGACAAGATCGAGAACTGGCTGGTCGTGATGGCGAAGCAGTTGGCGAGCCACTTCCCAGTGGCCCCCAAATATAGCCCAGAATAGGGCCGTATAGTTGTTCGAGTCCCGCGCATCGACGGACGCACCATGGTCAAGTAGGCATTGCGTCGCGGATAGTCTCCCCGTCGCGGCAGCGTCCATCAAAGGCGTTACCCCTTCTTCGTTGCCTCGCTCCAGGTTCACGGGTGGGTCATTATTCAAAAGGAGCTCAAACATTTCAAGCTTGGTATTCTCTGGTATTCGCTTGCTGTATATGATAACAGTCAGTAAAGGATCTTCCAAGTTTTTATGATTTGGATCGGCTCCGTGCTCGAGTAGCACTTTCGTTGTCTCGAGACTCGTGCTGTTCACTGCCGCGAGGTAGAGGCAGGTGTCCGCACCCCACGGTCCGGGTGTTTCCGGATCTGCTCCGTGTTTGAGGAGCATGCGAACAGTTTTTACCAAGCCGTTATGACAGGCCGCCGTGATGGGGGTCCAGTCGTGTTCAACCGGGTCATCGGCCGCCTTTGGCCTGGGTGCGCATTTTGCCTGATTTGGGTCGGCTCCGCTCTCCAGGAGCGTCTCAACGATCTCCCAACAACCCCAAAATGATGCCACGTAAAGAAGAGTGCTTGGATGTGGCGTATTGATCATGCTTAGATCTTTCTTTAATAGCGTCTGGACGATAGTCAAATGACCACGCCCGCACGCGGCGTGGAGAGCTGTAGGCCGGTCCTTCTTGGCGAGTCTGGTGTCTCCTTTATGTTTGAGGAGTACATCCACGCTGTTTGAACAACCGATGCGACTTGCTAGGAAAAGCATCGATGGACAGGAAGCCGACGAGGAGTCGTCCTGCTGCTCGCTGTGACTCAAGACCAAGTCTAGCAAACGATCCATATCGAGCCACGCAGCTCTCCACAGAATCGAAGGTGGGAAGATCAGGCGTTCATCTTTGGTCAAGGACGCCTGATTCTGGAAGTCGGAGATGACCTCCTCCGCGAAGCTGATTGCCAAGTCTTGGTTGTTGGCCCGCACAGCCTCGGCGAGGCAGTCCATCGGTGGCCTTCCATTGTTGTCTTGCCCATTGACATCGCGCAATCTCACCACACTCGGCGGACCGAATTCGAGAGTGGACGTCCAGGCTCTCCACGCCGATTTTAGCGGTCCGGAGTGTGGTCGAGCGAAAGGGTTTGACATTGCCCAATATACTTTCGACCAGGCTTCATAAGGCCCTGAAGGATCTCTTAATTGCGCTTCGATATCTTCCGCAACTTCAATTCCGGACAGATGATGGGGCAGTGCCTGTACGGCATAAAACAGCATATCCTTCCCATCAGGCATGAGTGGAGGCGTCATTGCGTGCCCTGATTGTTGCACACGCTCCTCATACTGTCGAAACAGACCGTGAAGCCTCTCCTGTACAATTTCCAGTCGGAGGTACTGTAATAAAACCTCTGCAGTCAGCCGTGGCGCCCGCTTCCTGAGCGCCTCCCAGTCTTGTGTCGGAGCATCTGCGAGTAGCTCAAGAATGTGAGAATGGATGCGGAACTGGCCCGCCTCGACGACGGCAAATCCGCGAATTTGTTTGTCGATATCCATCGAACAGCGCCTTATTTCTTCTGACTTGGGAAGATCGAGCTGCTCGCCGAGCATATTTCTGCTGATAGCGACAAAGCTTGCGAGCTCGTCCAACGTGAGGGGCCGCTGGGCAGCGATGATCCACGTCAAGGCACTCATGACTACCTCTTGACATGGCACTGAACTCAGAATCTTCCAGGCAGTTTCCTCGGGGGTGTAGGATGAATCCACGCGCCTTGTCGTGTCGAGAAAGGCCCTGAAATTCTCCTTTGTGCAATCGGCCGGCCATCGAGAGTACATCTTGACCACGTCCAGTATACTGGACATGGTCTTGGGGTTCATTGATTGTAATCTTTCAAGGCATTCCTTCACTGGATGACTCCCAGGTGGTGGCGAACACAACCGCGCGAGAAAATCGTTCCTCTGTGTCTCCGGGCCTACGTCGATCTCAGGCTCCTGTGGTACTTCAAAATTGAGAATGTTGACTTCTGGCCAGTATTTCAATTCCTCGCGCAACATTTGAGCGTCGTATGAACCGGGCTTGTTGCCCGCCACGATGATGTTGAACCGGTTCTCGCATCTGCTGGCTATACTGCCAACCAAAGTCCAAAATCTTCTTCGGCTTGCAGCATCGCATTCATCCAGTCCAATAAGAACAAATGTGCTTTCTTCGTACATCCAAATGTACGAGTTCAATGCCATGTTGCATAAGTCATCGTCTGTCCAGGCATTCTGCAGCTTGAACTGGTCTCGTAGCTGGTCTTGTAGGTCCTGTACACGAAATGCATCTGCCGTCGTCCTCCTAAAGAAATGCAAGAAGCATGCGGTCAACATTGCCATGGTAGAGTTCCTCGCTGGATCAGAGGCGCAAAATCGAAATTCAAAGCTGCGAACGAAATATCGCCTGCGCAACTGCTGACGTCTGATCCAATCCATGCTCATTTGCTCCGCGGCTTCTGTCGTAGCCTGGGAGTCGGTTCCCTCGAGATATATGACTTGCGTCCCACCTAGCCGGCACCACATGTCGTAGTTCTCACCTTTTAGTACAGGATGGTCTGGTGAGACCTTTTTAATCATTAAGTGGGCCTCTGGGGCGGCAAGGGACAATAGACTTTGCTCCAGAGCTATTTCTGACGGCCCCAATGACGCCCAACCTGGGCAGAATATTAGTCGCTGGTTTGATCATTTATACATGGTCGCACTTCACGAGGATTTGGGGTATTACTGGTGATTCCGCTTCCTATATTATCCATGAGATTAGGGAACGCGGCTTGTATGCCTTCTGCATCAACCTCCTCTATTGCCAGTTCGCTTGATAAACCGAGTGTTGCAAAGTAATACCCCAATGTCTAGGTCTTTGATGTCAGTCCTCATATAAGACGTTTCGTAGACATAGTAGGGAGATATTCTTACCCCATGAATTCGCTTGGAAGAAGTCCCCGCGTACAGGCTGAAGGTTGTGCAGCGTGAAGAAATCTTAGACGCAAGGAATGCTTCATTGGTGTGCCGTATTGTTGAAACCAGGTTCTGAACTGATGACAAAGTAATGCACGACTTCCAAACGGCCTCACTTCTCCCATCTTCCGGAAGAATGGCGTCATTCAAGAAGGTGAGTATTTTGAGACCCAGATCTCGTTCTCCCCCGCGATTAAAGCAGCCGGTAAAGATCTTTCGCCATGTCAGTCTTCCTCGGCCTGAAATCCATCAGGGGCAGCTTCAAGTAGAAAAATAAGGCTTACTATCTTTGCGATACTTGCGAATATCTCACTGTACTCTTCATTGATGTCTGAAGCAATGGAGATTGCCTGTGGAGTGCGCGTTAGAGTTCTGAATGAGCACGGAGATTCCCCGAGTCTCCAGGGCGACAGCTGCCGACAACACTAGCCTTTTTCAAAATTACAGCGCCGATATCGTATGCGAAGAAGATGGTCACTCTCTGAGCTGGCTTCATGAAATGAGTAGATCAGTCACAAAAGCTCAAAGGAAAACCGTATCCAGGGTGTTATAAGCCCACCTCGTCGTTGGCTCGGGGCCGTCGATACTCCAATAGCCCATCAAGAAGCTGTCGGGCCTGGAACTCGACGTAATCCTTGGTGAACTCCAAGTCGTCGCTAAGAGTTCCTGATACATCAAAATCGAAGTGATATTCTCTCCTTCGAGAGCTTTGAGGAAGCGAATCTGACAGAAACGACAAAGCGAGCGGACTTTCCCTCATGGAAACCCCTAGGACGTGGACCACACTGTCATGCCGACCAGATCAGCCACAGAAGTCGGAGACCATGTTACAATGCGCCGAAGGCATCTTGGGAAGCTTTACTCAATATCTAGCCTTGTATCTCCAGCATCCCCATCCACAGGGGCAGGCTCTATACTTGACAATAAAGTCAGGCCCTGTTTGGAAGTACTGACATCGAGATCCTGGCCCCCAGGCCTCGTAGGAGAGCTGATGGTCTCGGAATCTTCAGACATCATTCGAAAGTGTGGTTGAAAGATGATGTTGAAACCGGCCGCCGTAGCCCTGTCCCGTGTTATTGGGTTTTATTGGCGCCTGAAATCCTCGTCGCGTCGGGTCTGCCGCCTAAAGGTCGACGCTCGGCGTAGATCAATACGGCTGACTTTTTGTGTCATAGGGACTCGGAATAACCCCTCACGGTCAAAGAATTGGCGGCCGTCGCAGGCGAAAGGGGGGCACCAGGGTGTCAGCAACAACTGATCTGCTCAGAACTGGGCAGTCAGGCAGTTACTGGGAAATGCAACAGTCTGTTTCGTGCAACAAGGCTTGCATTAGTGCTGACACCTGCAGCAGAGCTGATATTTTGGGAGCAGGGAGTGCCAAGTGGGCGCTTACATCCGCGCACTGTGTAGCATCACTGCCGATTGGGACGGTCTAAGATTGCTGTTCCATCCTACTCGGATATATACGTCTCTACTCCTGAGTGCCCGAGGGTGCCCAATATTTCCCCACCTGTACCAGGAACTGCAGCTGTCACAAGTTCTTACGATCCAACACAATGGACGAGGAGAGAGATTTATGGGTTAGTGATGATGAGTTTGAAGACCTTGAGATCGAGCAAGACGACACTTCACCTGATTGTAAATCTTTTACCTTGTCACTGCAAAGTCAAGGCGGTCAAGAGGGTGGTGAGCTAAGATTATTGATTCATTGATTCAAATCCGAGATACTGACACGCACACAGGATATCATGTTCGCAATAAAGAGGGAATACTCCAGAGAAAGACAGTGTCTGCTATGAGCGGAGGCCTCCGCAAGAGGAAACCAGCTTTCACAGTGGGATGCGAAGCTAGGGCGATCATCCACGGCCGCATGAGCCTCGACTCTGATAAGCTGGCCACGCTCCTGGTATATGATCTCAAGTTTCTTTCACGTCGTGGCACACGCATTAAGGCCGCCGATGTGCTGTTTGAGTTCTGCTCAAGTTCAAAACAGTCAGGTGTCATGGGCCCAAACGTGTCTGAGGTGCGTCCCAAAGGCGAGAGCAGGATGGGCGAAACGATACAGAATGAGGCTTCCAAGTTTGGACTCTCTTTCAACGCCGGTCCATCGATACCCGGTGCCGACGTAGGTCTCAACGCTTCTGCGGAGCAAAGCATCACTAAGGACCTCAAATTCCACACCATAGTCACAGGTGACAATCCCGCAGACCTGGAATGGGGAGACCATTTCCAGGCTAGGTTCACACTCGCGGAGAATTCTTCACAGCAGTCTGGGATCCCGACGCAGCTTACTGTTGTCATCCTGCTTGAGCGCGACAGTGACGACAACTTTCAGATGATTCCCCGGATCGAAGTCACGCCCAACTTCACGTCACGCATGACTTCTCTCGGGTCAACGCGATCTTCAGACGATCCAATCTACTTCGACGTGCACGAGTCTCCATTTGACAGGCTTGGTGGCGCGACAGACATCGACCCGAATAATCTCGGTGCTGTGGACCTGGATAGCCTCTGGATCTGCACCATGTACACACTGCACATGGATGGGGTAAAGAATAATGGTCCGTAATCATATTGTGTATTGTTACTCAAAGGCTTCGCTTCTCGGGTGTGAATGGGATACCAAGCAGTCAGCTATCATCGTATTTGGGTAGCTGTTTCAGGGTGTTCCTTCCAATATGACCTGCCGTGGCCTTGTAATCTGCACCTCTAACCCGGTCAACTGAGATGGTGGGTCCTAGGCGGGAATGTTCGCCGGTCAGCTTAGAATAGAATGGCTTAGCCTGGCAAGCCTGGGCATGCAGGGCATGCTGGCGCTACTTTACAGCATATTGAATCCTATGTAACCCCGAGCGCCCTCGACGCCACATGTGCATTACAACTAATTAATATGTGCGGGGGTGGTCAACTACTTTGCCCCTATGGAGAGGGTGCGTTAACCGATGTGTGACAGTGTAGTTGTACTGTGTGGTCGTGTGCCTTGGACCGGGGACGCCAGCAGTTCAAGAACCACGAAAAGATAGCGAGCTACTATCTTAGAAAAATAAAGCAAAGCCCCCCCTTAATTAAATACCCCCTATTTCTTAATTAAACTAAAACTTTACTAATAGGGTGGAAACTTTAATATTCTTATTAAAATACCTCTATTAATTTTATTAATATTAATAATAAGTTATCTTTATTATTTAATTAAATAAAAATAATATTATATTAATTTTATATAGTTAATTTAAACTTAATTTATAAAGGTATATATAATTTACTTACTTTAATATAAAGTAATATTAATTTAATTAACTTTATAAATAATATTATTAAATTAATTTATTAAGCAAACTATTTAATATTTATTATATAAAACTATTTAAAGAGTTAAATTATATAATTTATTAATAAAATATTATATTATTTAAATAATTATATATTTAAAAGCTAATTATTAAGGTAATTAAAGTTTAATAAACTACTTAAAAGTATTTATAAGTACCTTAAAACTACTTAAAATAAGGTTACTATAATAAATTAAGTAGTTTAAAAAGTATAAAGAATACTATTTAAATTAATAATAAAAAAATATACCTAATAATAGGAAAAAAAGGGTTTAAAAGGTATTAATAATAAAACCCTTTTATTATTAAAGTAAAGTCTTTAATAAATAATAATAATAATAATATTAAATACTTTAAAAGTTATTTAATTAATCCTTAATATAAATATATTTAAATAAATTAACTTTAACTTTATTTATTAAAATTTATAACTTAAAAGTTATTAATACTTTTATTATATAACTTAAAAATAAAGTATTATATTAAGGAGAAAATTAGAGTTAAGGGATTTAAAGTTTTTATTAAATTATATTAACTTATTTAAAGACTTAATTAAAAGGAAATATAAAATTATTTAAATATAATTATTAAGCTAAAAATATCTTTATTAAGACTAGTTAGCTTATAAGTTAAAAGTTTTAACTTTATAATTAAAAATTATAAAAAGATATTAATAAAAGGATTAAAGTATTTAATTATAATAATATTATAAATATACTTTTTAAATTTTAAAAATCCTTTTTTAATTTTATATAACTATAAAGTTATATTATTAATATAAAAGTTATAAATATTTATATTATAAAATAATTACTTAATTAAATAATTATTAATTAAAATCTTTTAACTATTATTAATTATTTAATAAGTAGTTACCTTAAAAATAGCTTATTAATAATTAGGTAGATAGTAAATATAAATATACTTAATAAAGATTTAAACTTTAAAACTTTTAATTTATATTAATAACTATTAAATAAAAGATTAAAATAAAGGTAAAAATAAACCTTATATAAAAAAGTATAAGTAACTAATAAAAATATAATTATATCCTTTAAGTAATTATTATAAGGTTAATTATTATTATTAAAATAAAGAAATTTCTTATAATAATAGTATTTTATTAAATAAAATAATATATATATTAATTTATTTAATAAAAATTTAAAGAATTAATTTAATATAATTATAATAAATAATATTATAATTAAATACCTATTAAAAGCTTTTTAATTATTAAATAATTTAAATAAAACCTAATAAAAGGAGTTTAATAGTAATAAAGTTAACTTTATTCCTTTTAAAAAAATAGTAAAAATAAAAGTAAAAGGAAAGTAATATTAATATAATTATTAATTTATTATTTAATATTAATTTATTTAAAGTTAAATATAATTAAATAGTTTTAATAAAGTTATTACTATTATTATTACTATTAATTTCTTTTATAAATTTAATAAGACCTTATTACTATTAATAATAATAATAATAATATTTAAAAGTCTATAATAAAAATAAAAGTTATTAGTTATTCTTTTATTATTATT
Organism: Diaporthe batatas; assembly: GCF_019321695.1. Classification (NCBI taxonomy): domain Eukaryota; kingdom Fungi; phylum Ascomycota; class Sordariomycetes; order Diaporthales; family Diaporthaceae; genus Diaporthe; species Diaporthe batatas. The sequence goes on along the minus strand of NW_025408558.1, from coordinate 2,673,076 downwards.
ATTATAAATAAAAAAATAAAATAGTTTTATATTAAAAATTTATTATAAAAGTATTTTAAAAGTATTTTAAAAGTATTTTAAAAATTTATTAAAAAAGTTTAATTTTAATAACTTATAAAAATTATAAAATATAAAAGGTTTAATCTTTATAAATTTTATAAAAAAGAATATTTAGTTTAATAAATATAACTTAAAATTATTTTATTAATTAAAATATTAATTAAACTATATTTAAAAGGAAAAAAAAACTTTACTAATTTTTTAATAATAATAATAATAAAAAACTTACTATTATAATAAAATTATTAAATAATTATTTAATAAACTATTAAATAAATATTAAAAGTATATATCTTATAAAATTTATAAAAATTATTTAACTAATTAATTAATTTTATTTAATATTAAACCTTATAATTAAATTAGCTATTTAATAAAAAGTTAAAAGTCTATTAAAATAATTCCTTTTATTTAATAAAGTAAAAGTTATATAATAAGTTTTAAAAACTTTTAAATAAAAAAGTAATAATTAAATATATAGAAAAATATAATTAATAATAAAAATAATTAAAAAAAAGTTATTTATTTTAAATAAATAAAGTAAATTAAATACTTAATATTAAATACTAATTAATTAAATAAATTTATTTATAATTAATTTATTTATTTTAGCCTTTAATTATTAATTTAACTATTTAATATATAAATAATATTCTTTTATTTATATAACTTTACTTAATTAAAACTTTATTAATTTTAATTTTTATAATTTTAATTAAAATTATTATATTTATTTTATTTTATATTTTCTTTTAATATTTATATATAATAAAAATATTTTTAAATAGTTTTAACTTTAAATTAAATCTTTTAAATATAAAAAATAAAATTAAATAAAATTTTTATTTAAATTATAATTTAATAATTTATATTAATATTAATAATATAAATAATACTTTAAGTTATAAAAATATACCTTAATAAAATTAAAATTAAAAATATAAAAATAAATATTTATATTTTATACCTTTTATATTTATTACCTTAATTATTTTATTTTATAATATTAAAAATATTATTTATTATAAAAATTAATTTTAAGTTTAAATATAAATTTATTTTTAATAAAATACTTTCTTTTAATTATTAAAGAAAAACTTTTATTATATAACCCTTATATATTATAATAATAAATAAACTATTTAATATAATTATAAAAATATAAAAATAAGCTTTTATTTAAAAGACTTTTAATCTATAAAATATATTTAATAAATATTTAACCTATTCTCTTTATATTATCCTATTTATTAAAACTAAATTTATTAATAAAAATAAATATTTTTATTATATAGTTTAATTAATATATTTATTAAAAATAATAATTATAAAGCTTTTATTATATTAATAAATTAATATATATATTTATTTATTACTTTATATATAAATTTTAAAAATATTATTTATTATTTTATAATAATATTAATTTATAATTATTTAATAAAAAGTATTATATTTTATTAAAATATAAATCTAATTTATTAATAAAAATCTTTTAGTTTTAATTTATATAATTTATATATTAATTATATTCTATAATATTATTATAAAATAAATTAATAAACCTTTATAATTTATTATTTTAATTTAACTATATTTAATAATAATAATAATAATATACTTAAAGTAACTATATAAGTAGTAATAACCTTTTAATAATAAGTTTAAATTATTATATAACTATATTAAAACTTAATTTATAGCTACTTATTAAATAGTAATAAATTAAAATATAAATAAAATTTTAACTATTAAAATTTAAAGTATAATAGATAATAGCTAGCTATTATTAAAACCTTTTTTTTATTAATTAAGGAATATTAATAAATTAATAAAGGTATTTTATTAAAAAATATTAGAGTTTCTACCTTATTAGTAAAGTTTTAGTTTAACTAAGGAATAAGGGGTATTTAACTAGGGGGGGGCTCTACTTCGTTTTTCCGAGACAGTGTGCGACTACCCAAATCCACCTGTGACTTGAGTTACGGTAAACTCCGACAACCACTACCACCATTCTCGTCGGCTCTTCTCGTATCTAAGCGTCCGACTTTCATTTCATCAGCCCGTTTCAAGTGGCGCACTCTCAGCATCTCCGTTGTGTCGTCAGTTTCAGTGTCGCGAAATTCATTTTCACAATGGTCATGATGCATGCGGATCACTTCGACGTGGACTCGCCACCTCCTATCACAGATGGGCCCATCATCTTGAGCTTTCAAGAAAACCTTGGTAGCGAAGACGAAGCCGAAGATGACCAACCGCCTGGGGAAAAGAATGACGATGAATGGTATGGGCGATCCCTCCATGACAGGTGGACACTCACCTTGAAAGGCCTACTCGACAAGGATTTGCAATGGGATAATGATACCGATCCTGGTGACGAGCTGGACTCGGATACTGGAGCCCGGGTCCTTGGTCCGAGAGAGCGAGAATCTCTCGCAGAAATCGACGACGGCAACATGGCCTTCCTTACGGTGCTCCACCACCTAGCTGCCAACTTCAGAAACGACAACTTCAACAGCCTGCCAGAAAGAACGAAAGTTAAAATTGTGGGATATCTTCTCCATAAGCACCAGGAGCGAAAGGCCAGGTTGCAGGAATCTCTCGACTCGCCCGAGGACCCGGTGCTTACCAGAGCCTTTGCTAACCAAAATGACGAGTTCATCCGCTTCGTCATCAAGAACTTCTCAAGTCATATCCCTCATCTTGTCAGCGAAAAGGACATTAATGGAGCAAACTGCTTCCATTACGTCTTCAAGAAACACATTCCAGAGGCCGTGGACGCCTACATCAGTTCCCACCAGCAGACGCAACGCAAGAAGACCAAAACGCACAAACCTATTACGCTGGACCTCACCAAGACTCTGCACTACCTCACTTTTCTCATCCCTTCTGCCAAACCTGAGTGCATCGTTGCCGGCGATGGGGACGGCAATACACCCATGCATTACGCAATGTCGTATAGAGTCGCACGCATGCCGACCGACCAGTACAGGAAAGTGGTTCTGGAGCAGCTCATCGAGCTCGGCGATCAGTGGGAGGACCCGTCGAGTCAGTTCAACAACGCTGGTCAGTCGCCCTACCTCTACTTTGAGCGCACCAAACGTGAATTCATCGCGCAGAATGCACGACTACGCGCCCAGAAGTCCACACGGCCAAAAACCACTCCCTCAATGACCACGCGCCCTGGAAGAGAAGAAAAGAGCAAAGGACACCCCATACATGAGCCATCAATACAAGCGGTGGCCAGATCCAAGGATGAGTCCTCATCATACATGAGCAACGTGCTCACCAAGGAGGCACAGACAAAGAGGTCTCAAAGGGAAAGCCATATAGACATGAAAACAGTTTTGCCATCTCGGACAATGTTGTCGTCCTTGCAGCTAGAAATTAGCAAAGACACCATGCGGAAAGACTCTCAGATTTCAAAAGCTCGAGCTGATATGGGCCAGACACCAATTACCGGGCTGGCCAGGAGGGACACAGGCCATAACGCACAAGGCAACGAAAACCTGTCACCAAAAGCTTCTTCACCTGTTGTAGAAGTCATGACTTCCAGTTCAGTTGTTCCCGGCCCGGCACGCGCTGCAAGCCCGCACACTGGCAGAGATCCAATGTCAATCGAATCACAGGCCCAGGGCAGGCAGGCTCCTTTACCTAGGATATCGAAACATCGAGTTGATACCACAAAAGAAGAGGCCAGCATGAAAAAGCCTGAAGAAATCAAGGAAGACTATGACATCTGCACTGATAATGCGGAGGCTGTACGTCATCAGCTGAAGCTGCACTACATTCGTAAGAAATCAGATTTGGAGGCAAAGGAGCTCCTATATGGCAGGGTAGCGTCTGGTAAGTCATCTTTCCCATGGGCAAGAGCATATATTGGATTATTTCAGGGGCAGTTTTGATATGGTTGATATCCTGAAGGGTGAAAGACCACGTCATGTGCGTTTTCTAAACTATCTTCCACCAAACTGACATTATTTTTTGTAGACAGAAATTTGTACTTCGATGCGACGAATTTGAAAAGAAAGACGCCCAAGGAACTCACAGACCTCATCTCCATGCTCGCAAGCCCTGGTGGATTTGAAGACACATTGTCATACGTCAGCCTGCCTGTCCTCGCTTACGCCGCGGACACCTCAGACATCAGCTCGGCCCAAGCCTCTGGATCTTACGAAGCCAACCAGAGGCGCCAGCGCGGATCGAATTCACAGGAGAAGAGAACCATGGGTCGGAGCTCTGCAGTTGCCGTGCTTGACAAATTGGCCGAGTGTGGCGTGCGGAAGATTATCCGACTTACTGTGGAGGAGGACTTTGAGTCGCCACCGCATACTGACGCTGCTATCGAGAGGGCTGTACGCGGGGTAGATTCATTGATTTCCGGGAACAAGAGAACTCATCCCCGCATCGAGGTGGAAACTTGGTAAGCATAGCTCACAAGATTATCCGTACCTGTGTTGTGAAACACTGCTATGATGCCGTCGCTAAATAAAAGCTCATCTAGGGACTGGAGGAAGTTTGACCTCAGCCCCGATGTTATCAGGTTTGCTTGGCCAAGAGTTTCCGAGGTCAATTTATACTGGAGCGGCAATCAGACAGTGCTAAGAGGCTGGGCCAGCGAAAGTGGAATCCCTCGCCTCTTTGCGGAGTCGGAAAGGTGTCTGAAAAAAGTAACCATTTATTGGTCTCCAGTACGTTATAGTCAGAATTCCCGCAATCAACGACACAAATTGGACAGGAAGGGTTCTAGTAACTACTCTTCGGCCATTTGTCACCAAATACCTAATTATGTGGCTTTTAGGGCTTCGAGACTGTACGGAGGTGTGAGTCCTTGCTTGAAGAATTAAAGACGCAAGTCGAGAAGCGAACCAAGGAATCCGTCGACAGCAGAACACAACCAGGGGTTACGGTTGATCACAGAAGGCTTGCGACAGGCAAAACTTCCAACACTGGAGTGGAGAACTATTTGGGGCCACACGTGTCTGGTAACTTGAGCACGCCTCCGGAGCACGGTTGGATTGAAGCAATGCAGAAATTTAGAGAGGCCATCATGACCCTGCACGGAACATTTCAGAATAACCAGGTCCCGGACAGAGTCAAGGTGCGTACTATGCCAGGTCACAGAGTCGGTATGGCTTTACTGACTGTAACACCAGGTCGCGCTTATCGATGACGGCGTAGACCTCGCTGGCCTAAATATGTACGCGAATCGAGTCGAGGTCAGTGGGATGAGCTACTGTACTAGGGGGACCTCGTCCCATAACCCTTCCTGGTATCAGTCCAGTAACAGACACGGAACCATCATGGCCAACTCGATCACTCGCCTTAACCCATGGGTCTTGCTCTATGCCATGCGCATTCAGGATGACATACATGTCGGGCCTCGAAACGAGCTGACCTTGCGAATCCACGCGGCCAGTGCGGCAAGGGCTATAGAGGACGCCATCATCTTAAAGGTCGATATCATTTCCATCTCCTGGACAATCCGTGACCTCGCTGCCTCCGACCAGAGGCCACTCCATGACCAAGAAGCAGACGCCATCGAGTCACTCAAGGCCGCTATCAGCAGCGCCAAGGAGAAAGGAATCCTCATATTCTGCTCGGCCTCGGATGACATCAAGAAGAAAGGCGTCGACACCCTTCCCTACAGCCAGGCAAGGGATCACATCTTCCGTATCGGTGCGGCGGATGCCTTTGGGTGGAGCGACAAGGCGACGGAGGATCAGCGCACAATCGACTACTTCCTGCCCGGGAACCAGGTGGCCGACGACGTGAACCCGAGGCTATTACTCAAGGAGGAGCTCAAGTACCGCGACGGGTCGTCCGTGGCCACGGCACTCGCGGCTGGGCTTGCGTCGTTAATGCTCTACATCGTCAACGTGATGAAGATCTACTATACTAGTAGCAAGCAACCCCAGAATCTAGCAAAGATAACTCGCTATGGCAACCAGCTGCGGAAGCGGGATGGTATGAAGAAGGCCTTCGACAATATTATCACCGACGACAACTACAAGGACAAGAGGTTCCTTCCAGTATGGGATCTCTTCGGGTCAAGGGCCAAGGACATACTGGACAAGACAAAAGACATTGGCACAAAGTGGGACCTGCTGGATGAGCTATGTACATTGCTAGCAGCATGAGAAAGACCATTTTATACTTTATAAATACGCATTTGAAATCAGATGGGAGAAAGGACCAAATCTGGGCCCGGAGACGATCTTATCAGGACTATATTTGCGTCCCACGGAGGGTCTTGCCCAGGGCGGTCGTTGCATACTCTGACACACGGCTGGATCTGTGGGACCTGGAGCTTTCAGCTAGATTCTCAGCGGGAATTACAAGGTGTGCTGTGGCAACCGTCATGCAGGATTATCTATCAATATGACTAGGTATGACTTCGTTCAGGACTGCTGGCATTTGGTGAGACCTAGGTTGTACCTGGAAGAAAATGAACGAAAAGATGAAGGGAGCAGACGGCTGGATTTCACAAGTCTGCCGAATCAACTACTCTTGGGAACATCAAATCAGCGCAGGAATTCCCAAGGCCAACCCAGCGACCACGGCCCCAATGCCAGCAGTTGCACGTGCTCCTGCCGCCGCCGATCCATCTGTCGACGTGGCCTCGCTCCCAGAAGTCTGCAGCGATGGTGACGGCGAAGAAGTGGTGGTCACAACGACGGTGCTCGAGCCCGAAACGGAAGTGATCGTGTTGGTCGCAACACTGCCCGTGTTATTCCCGCCCGAGGCGCTTGCAGCGTTGAAGTCCAGGCCGCAGTCTGCCATCAGAGACGCAACATCTGTGGTAGATCCATGTCAGCGGTTGCCCCAATCCGAGGGGAAAAAGTACATTGTTTCGGTAGGAGTCCGAGTCCCGAAACCTGTTTGAGTGCGTACCATTGTCGTCGTTTGCTGTGAAGCCATTCTGCTTGGCACAAGCGGCGCAAGAGTTCAATGCGGAATTGGCACCTGTGTCACCGCACACGCAGTCATTGAATGCCGAGTCACCATCTGTGCTGCTTTCGCACCTGGCGGAGAGGTCGATCAAGCTGCGGCAGTCGGAAACGCACGCCTGGGGAACATCGTGTTCTTCGATGTCCTCAGCGGCCACGAGGATTCCAAGAGTGAGAAAACTGAAAGGGATGCGCATCTTCATCGTGGAGTATGCTTGGGAAGTCTGCCAATGGCTCTTGTTCTCGAAAATTCAATTTTTTTGTCGATGGTAATTCAGATTACAGGACCTCGAAACAGCGGGCGGGCTTATTTGAACAGCAGCTGCTGACTCTTATAACCGCTCTATTTGCGGAAACATGCGGTGCGCCTCTGAATTCCTGATTTTGATGCAATGATCGACACCCGTTGGTTCGCCGGTTTGTGGACGGCCGGGGATTGCGGATACGACGGCACGGGGCCGAAACCACGGCCAGGGACTCCACAGCCACTCTTTTGGTTGTTTTTTGTTGTCACAGGGGTTGGAGATGACGTTGAGCTGACGCTGAAAATGTGTCTTTTCTGCTTCTGTGTCTTCATTTGCGAATAGGTGTCCACGAGAGTTTCAATACCGTCTCTCATCGAACACGATCTGCGGGAAATAAGACCTGATTCGCAAAGCCTCGTAGTCATTGACGAGTCAAAGTTGGGCCGGGGAATTATCAAGCACACGGGGGCGAAATTGAGGTCAACATGTGCAGAGACTGCGGTATGGAAAACCTCTCTACTGGAATATGCTTCGCTACTTGGTCAAGTCATCTACTTAAGTATTGGATGATGTCTAATATTTTGTTGCTGGAGAATGTCCAGCCCTTCGACAATCTCAAATGGCGCCACAACACCCATGTTACCCTCCTTTCAGTCCCCCCATACTTTGGAAAGAGTGAAGAGGGCTGTCATAGTAGACTAATATTCCCCAAGCACGGTAAATATCCACGCCATCCAAGAAATCACAACTGGTATATTAAGGTCTATTGGCAATTTAAGCTCCCGAACCAAGATAATACCAGGTGAAAGAACATGTTGTCT